>NC_092238.1:53652420-53711347 GCF_036320965.1 Panulirus ornatus | reverse complement strand
AAAAAATTGTGATTTCCAGATTTTGTTGTGGACAAGCAAGAGTTGACAAATTTGCAAAAAGGGTGATAAAAAGTTTGAAAATGTTGGATTTAAGTGCTAAAATGGGTAAGAATGATGTGTTTTTAATTTATGTGAAAAATGATGTCTTATGAAAAATGGAGACGCTCATTTTCCCAAAGAAATCTGATCACTGGGAGGTCAGAAAAGCAAATTGTTGTTCAAAGAATAATGGTTACATTTTTATTGTTCATCTCAAAATTTTGTTGTCTGGAACTTTAAAGGGAATTAAAAGACAAATGATAGATTTTATCATTTAAAATGGCATATAGGAAGAAAGATTTTTCCCAAACTGTAAGATTGGAATTATTAAAAAAATAGATAACCCAACCAGACTATACACCACACCTTTTTCAGAAATTCCTGTTTTTTTTGTAAAGTCTTTTACCCAAAAAAACTTTTTTTTGTTGTGTAGGTCTTCTAACTAAAACACGTAAAGGAAATCAAAAATTTAGTAACAATAATGCGTGCTCTCCCAAATTTTTCCCAGAAGTAGTACCATGAGTCACAATTCTAAAAGAAATTGTAAAAAATTTTAGTGAAATATTTCCGTGGATAAGCTGAAATTCTCTAAACACCAGGAAATAATTTCCCCTTCGGGAATGTTTAAGAAAATTTTAAAAGGGTTTTACTTTAAAACCATAAGAATAAAGTTTTTTACCCGGCCCCAAAAAGACCCAAGTTGTGGAAGCCCTCTATCAGATCTGAAAGTTGCTCGGGAAAATGCATGTGGGATTGTCGAGACTGGGATGTGGCCCTACCTTTAGCATTGTTTCCCCATTGAAAGCAGCACACGAGTACATGTTTGGTCCTTTTTGAGTTGTTATGGACATGAATTTAGAGTCCATTAAATATTAAAAAGAGAGTGGTGGAAAGTGATTTCCTGAATTATAAAGTATGCATCAGATTTTAAAAGCAATCGTGAGAGCTAGAGAACTGCGGGAGAATTTTGAGTGCCCAAGAAGTTATAAGGTATGATATGACAAAAAATCTAAACAAAGTTAAAACCAGTGATAAAATGTAGTGTTATTGCCTCAGCAGGAAATCCTCTAGTGAAAAGATTTAATGGCCCCAATTATTGAGAAAAGTGTGGATGATTTAAATACATTGTGAATATCCAGGAAGACCCCAACCCCATTGTGTTACAAAAACATGATAAAACTCATCATGATTGAAATTTCTGAAAATGGTGTTGAGGTACAAATGTGCATTGTGCAGTCTGGATGCAGGGACGTGGATGAAGTGAGAGTGAAAAGTTTGAGGTGAAGAAAAAGTGTCAAAAAAATTCAGATGTATTAGAAAAATTGAAAAAGGAGCTTGATAATTTGAAAGTGAAGAAAGAGTGGAGACAGACAGAAAATGAATATTTTAGGTGTTGTTTTCTGATGTCCCAGAGAATTATGTAATAGTGTGACGTCGAATAAACAAATGCAACCCTATCAAGTAGCACCATATAAGTGAATCCTAAAATGAGGATAATGAGAAAGTACAGTAAATGTTAAAGAATGATCGAAATTGACAAAAGGAAAAAGTCCTTGGGTTTCACCTTGTATTTATAACTAAACCGATGGTATTTCTAAAAATTTTTTGTCCCGGTTTTCAGAACGTAAAAAAAATATAAAGCTACTCGTTCTTATTCCAAGAGTTACGTTTGTATTGTCGATAGTCTAAATTTGAAAATTAAAAGTTAGACTATTGAAAGGGTTTTGGGGAAAGTCCCTTTGACTGAAAGACAAAAGAAATCTCTGTTTTTGTAACTGCAGCTTTGTGCAGTATAAATGTGCCCTTTTGGTTAAATAAAAAACCCTTCCAGAAATTAATTAGGCAAGTATTGTGTGATGTTAAAGATTGTTCTGTATACATAAAATATTTTAAATATTTTTATTCAAAAACTTGGGAAGAATATTTGTATTTGTTTTAGGAAGTTTAATATAGGACAAAGCAAATTTAAAAAGTAAACTTCTGTATGAATTTTTTTTAAGCAACAAAAATGTTTAGGGTTTTTATTGTCAGGATTGTCAAACCAATTGCTGCTAACCTGAAAATATGGTGACATTTCCAGCACTACGAATAAGAAAGAATTGTTGAAGTTTTGGTATGGCTGATATTATCGTAGGTTTTTTAAGAATTTTTCAAACATTTCTTTTCCCTTAACCCCTATTGTCAAAGAAATCAGCTTTGTACGAGGGATCATGGAAGAGTTTAAAATAATTGAAAAGATGCTGTATATACCCATATTCTACTTCAAATTAGATGAACTTTGATTGATATAGAAATTTCTAGTGATTTTTTTGGGGGTTTTGGGGTCTGATTTAGGGGAAAGAAGGTATTGGGTTTTCCAATTTTTTTATTTCAAAGAATTTCTATATATCAAAAAATGCAGTATATTGAAAAGGAAAAAATTGGCCTTAATTTTTCAAGTTTGAAAACATTTTGGATATTTGAAGGATAGGTGGCCGACCCAAAAGTTATGGCTCACGTCCCTTGTAATTTTGCTAAAATGAAAAATGTAACCAAATTTAACAAAGGGGTATCTTTTTTTACAAGATTGCAATTGATTTCAAGCTATGTAAAGGGAAAAAAAATGTTATGCTGATGTAAATTTTCTCATAAACAAGTTAGTCTGCTTCAACTAGTGGCTGATCCTGTCCCCTTTTTGGGGGGGGATGTTACAGTTATCTCCCCTATTACCAATAAATGTTTTAGTTAACCTCATATCGTATTCAGTTTTCTTGAGGAATAGTTCAAATTTCTAAGTTTTTTTTATCCCCAAATTTCCATTATAATGTTTGAGGGTCTTTTTTTGTAGTTATAAAGGATCTTGCTATTAGAGTTTGAAAAATAAGAGTAAATGTTTTCAATATTCCAAATTAGGAAGGAAAAAAACATATTTAAGAAAAAAAGAAAAATAAAAAATTCCCCCCCCCCAAACCTCTTTTCCCCTTCCCCCCTCTCTCTCTCTCTCTCTCCTCTCTCTCTTTTCCTCTCTCCTCTTCTCTTCCCCTCAAGCAGGCCAAGAGAAAGAATGTGCTACAAAGCTTTTGGGGTAAATTTATTTGTAATCTCTACAAAATCTCATTCCCTTCAAATACTATGTTTTATAAATGATACCAGTATATTTGTCAAAGAGATATAAAGAAATAAAGAGCAAGGGTATCAAGAAAAAATTGTCTCATCTTTGTTACAAGAAACCCAAAGTTATTTTTGCTATCATAGATACTTCTTAACGTTCTTAACTGTGTTTGGTTTTTGGACCAAAGTAACCAGGGGCGAAAGTAGGTAATAAATTTAAACGGCCGTCAGCTGTCTGAGATGTTAGCCAATGGTAAGGGAATATTTGCCCTAGCTCATATTCTCTGTTAACAGAAGCCGTTTTTTTTAGATTTATCTTTCTTAAGGGGCCCATGGGCTGATTATACACCCTTAGATGCAAAAGGTGGAGGCAGAACGTAGCAAAAAATACACAGAATAACTTATCAATCAGACACAAAAACAGTCACCCTCTTTTTTCTAATAAATTCAATTGAGTACCATCCAAATCCACCGCCTTCCCGGTTTGGGCACTTCCGCAAATTTTTTCGCTACCTTTTCTCTCTTAAGCAAACCATTCTCCCTTACCCTCTCACTTCGAGCGCCACCCTTACAAAACACCCACAGCTGCTATCTAACCCCAAACCCTAGTCAGGAATACTTCAAAATACTCACTCCATCTCCTTTTCACTGCATCATTACCTGTTATACTTATCCCCTTGGGCCCCCTTTACCAATGTTCCCATTTGCTCTCTTGTTTTAAGCACTTTATTTACCTCCTTCCTAAGAAACTTTTATGTCTCCCTAATAGTTAATGATACTCTCTCCTCAACCTTATTTGCCCCTTTTTTGCGCCTTCCCTCTCTCCTCTGAGCCCTGCCTTTTTATCTTTTATACATCTTCCAGTCATTTGCACTCCTCCCTTGAATCGTCCAAACGCCTCTCTTTTTCTTTTTTTATTAACAACTTTTACTTCATCCCACCACTACACTTCCCTTTCTAATCTGCCCACCCCCCCCTTTTCTCTCCAAACACATCTGTTGTACATGCCGTCACAGCTTCCCAAATACATCCCATTCTTCAACCACTCCCCGCAGGGTCACTTGCTCCCCTTATTTTTTGCTTTCTCCCTTTCCCAATTCCCCTGGACTTCCTCATACAAGTCGCTTTCCGAGCTCACTGACTCACCAAATTTTTTTTCTTCTTTTTTGAAAACCTCAGCAAACCCTTAACCTCCGTCTCCAAAAGATAGCGCCCATACATTCCATCAGCTGTCCCTCTCAACAAATTAACAACAAAAAGGTAAACTTTTTACAAGCCTAACAACTACCACATAACCCAAAAATGTCATTTAAACAAAATCTCTACTCACAAGGTATATGGGTTAATCTCTCTTTTTGAACTAGGTGTTCCCAATCACCATCTTTTCTTTCAGCAACAAATCCCCAACTCTCACCAATTTCCATTCACAACGCTGAATACATAGTACCCCAACTTCACCCTTTTCTACCACATTTCAAAACTTCGTATTTAAATAACCAATGACTAATACCCGGCCCGTGCTCACCCAACCACTTCCCAAAACACTTTTCTTCTCATGAAGTGTCCCTTCTCTTGATCGTGCATAAAATCATCAATAATGGCAAAACTCCCCTCCAGCCATATTTAGTTTTCCCATATCAACTAAAAATTTTAAATTTTGCGCACGACCACACTATCCCCCCCAACTCCTGCTGCAGGAATACTGCTTTCTCCTTCCCTTAGTCTTGTCCTCTTACCGAAACCCCGAATTAACTGCTAAGAAATTTTTCCCAAAAAATTTTTTCCCTCTACCAATGAATTTTTTTTCACTCAAAAAAAAAACATCCAAAATATTATAAATATATATATATAAAATAAATATATTATATATAATATATAATATTTTATATATAAAAATATATATATATATATATATATATATAAATATTTTTTTTTTTTTTTTTTTTTTTTTTTTATACTTTTCGCTGTTTTCCCCGGGCGAGGTTCGCAAGGAAAACACCGAAAGATATGGGCCCCAACCCCCCCCCCCCCCAAAACATTACATAACAAGTCCCCACACGCAAAAATACATACCTACCAGCTTCCATGGTTTTCCCCAGACGCTTCACATCCCTTGCTTCATCCCTGAAAGCAAGTCAACCCTGTAACCACTTACTCCAATTCAATCTATTTCTTGCCCTCCTTTCACCCTCTGATTTTAGGCCCCCATACACAAAATCTTTTCAAAACCCTTTCCACCTCCAATGGTTCCCTCTTCCCCCTCGTTCCCTCCACCCCGACACATATATCCTCTTGGTCAATCTCTCCTCACTCATTCTCTCCAGTGCCCAACCATTTCAAAACCCCCTTCCCGCCTCCACCAACGCTCTTTTAAATTTTCCCAAAATCTCTCTTACCCTTACGTTACTTACTCGAGTCAAAAACCCCCTCACACCCACACATTGTCCTCAAACAACTCATTTCCAAACACATCCATCCTCCTGCGCACAAAAACTATCCATACCCACGCCTCGCAAAACCCTACACAATTTTTGGAACCACTATTCCCTCAAACATACCCATTTTTTTCTTTCCCAGATAATGTCTCCGATTCCACATTTTTTCAAGGCTCCCAAAATTTTCGCCCCCTCCCCCACCCCATATCCACACCGCTTCCCATGGGTTTCCTCCGCTGCAGATCCACTCCCAGATATCTAAAACACTTCACTTCCTCCAGTTTTTTTTTCCATTCAAAACCACCCCTTTCCCCAAATTGGGCCCTTTACCCTCACCCCTACGTACCTAATAAACCCTTTCTCTTTTTCCATTTACCTCAACTTTCTTCTTCCCCACACTTTACCAAACTCATCACCAGCTTCTGAAATTTTCTCACATGAATCACCACCAGCGCTGAAACAACAGAAAAAACAACTGACTCACTTCCCAACTCCCTCATTTCCCCAACAGACCATACTTGCCCCTCTTTCAGACTCTTGCATTACCTCCCTTACAACCCCATCCATAAACAAATTAAAAAAACCCATGGAGACACAAACACCCCTGCCGCAAACCTACTTTCACTGAAAACCCAAACCTTTCCTCTCTTCCTACACGTACACAGCCTTACATCCTCGATAAAAACTTTTCACTGCTTCTAACAATTTGCCTCCCACACCATATATTCTTAATACCTTCCACAGAGCATTCTAATCAACTCTATCATATGCCTTCTCCAGATCCATAAATGCACATAACATCCATTTCTTTTCTAAGTATTTCCCACATACATTCTTCAAAGCAAACACCTGATCCACACATTCCTCTACACTTCTAAAACCGCACTGCCTCTTTCCCAATCTGATGCTCTGTACATGCCTTCACCCTCTCAACAATACCCTCCCATATAATTTACCAGGAATACCAACAAACTTATCCCTCTGTAATTTGAGCACTCATCTTATCCCCTTGCCTTTGTACAATGCCACTATGCACCATTCCCTCCAATCCTCAGAAAACCTCACCATGAGTCATACATACATTAAAAAACCCCTTCCCAAACCAGTCAACAATACAACACCCTTTCTTAAAAAATTCCACTGCAAACCATCCAAACCTGCTCCCTTTGCCGGCTTCACTTCCGCAAAGCTTTTACTCCCTCTTCTCTGTTTACCAAATCATTTTCCCTACCCCTCTCACTTTGCACACCACCCTCAAACCAAACACCCTATATCTGCCACTCGCCCATCAACACATTCAACAAACCCTTTCAAAAAATACCCCACCCCACCCTCTTCCCAACACACCGCTACTTGTTATCACCTCCCCATTTACGCCCTTCACTGAATTTCCCCATTTCTCCCTTGCCCTTACGCACCCTATTTACCTCCTTCCAGAACATCTTTTAATTCCCCCTAAAATTTACTGATAGTCTCTCCCCCAACTCTCTATCCCTTTTTTTTTTCCCACCTCTTGCCCCTTTTTCTCTTGACCCCTGTTCTTCTTATACTTCCCCACTAAATTGCATTTTTTTCCCTGCAAAAATCGTCCAAATGCCCTCTTTCTCTTCAAATAATACTCCCTTTCTTCTTCATCCCACCACTCACTACCCTTTCTAAACACCCACCTCCCACTCTTCTCATGCCACAAGCCCTCTTTTGCGCAACCATCACTGATTCCCTAAATACATCCCATTCCTCCCCCACCCCCTTACTTCCCCTTGTTCTCACCTTTTTCCATCTGTAAAACAGTCTCTCCTGGTACTCCCCACACAGGTCTCCTTCCCCAAACTCACTTAAATCTCCCACCTTCTTCACCCCAACATTCCACTCCTCTTTTCTGAAAACCCATACAATTCACCTTAGCCTCCACAAGATAATTTATATATATATAATATATATTATATATAATATAAAATATATATATATATATATATATAATAAAATATAAATAATTATATATATATATATATAAATATAATATTTAAAAATAAAAACTTTAAAATAAAATTATATATATATATATATAAAATATATATATATATATATGATATAAAAATATATATATATATATATAATTTTTTTTTTTCTTTGTCGCTGCTCCCGCATTTGCGAGGTAGCGCAAGGAAACACACGAAAGAAGTGCCCCAAAACCCCCCCCCATACCGATGTAATACATACGTCCACACACGCAAATAACAACCTACACAGCTTTCCCTGGGTTTTCCCCAGAAAGCTTCACATGCCCCGATTCAATCCACTGACAGCACAACCACGGGATACCACAACGCTCCAAAATTTACTCTATTCCTTTCCCTCCTTTCACCCTCCTGCATGTTTCTGGGCCCCGATCACACAAAATCTTTTTCACTCCATCTTTCCACCTCCCCAAATTTTGGGCTTTCCCCCTTCTCCTCGTTTCCCCACCTCCGACACATATAAACCTCTTTCAATCCTTTCCCCACCTCCTTTTCTCCATGTGCCCCAAACCCCTTTCAAAACACCCTCTTCTGCTCTCTCAACCCCGCTCTTTTTATTTCCACACATCTCTCTTACCCCCTTACGTTACTTACTCGATCAAACCAAACCCCACACCACACATGTTCCTAAACAACTCATTTCCAGCACATCCAAACCTCCTGCGCACAACTCTATCCATACCCACGCCCCGCAACCATACAACATTGTTGGAACCACTATTCCTCAAACATACCCTTTTTTGCTTTCTGAGAAAAATGTTCCCCCGACCCCCACACATTCTTCAAGGCTCCAAGAATTTTTCGCCCCCTCCCCCACCCAAAGATCCACTTCCCCCTTCCATGGTTCCATCCGCTGCCAGATCCACTCCCAGATAAACTAAACACTTCACCTTCCTCCAGTTTTTCTCCATTCAAACTCACCTCCCAATTGCTTGACCCTCAACCCTACGACCTAATAACCTTGCTCTTTTTCACATTTTACTCTTAACTCTCTTCTTTCACAAAAAACCTTTAAACCAAACCCCAGTCACCAGCTTCTGCAGTTTCTCACATGAATCACCACCAGCGCTTATTCATCGCGAACAACAACTGACTCACTTCCCCAACTCCCCTCATCCCCACAGACTTCATACTTCCCCCTTTTTCCATAACCCCTTGCTTTTTCACCCCTAAAAACCCCCCAATCCATAAACAAATTAAAAAACCCAAATGGAGAAAATGACAAAACCCCCTGCCGCAAAACTACATTCACTGAGAACCAATCACTTTCCCCCTTTTCCCTACACGTATACATGCTAAAATCCTCGATAAATACTTTTTCACTGCTTCTAACCATTTGGGCCTCGCACACCATATATTCTTAATACCTTCCACAGAGAAACCCCATACAACTCTATCATATGGCCTTCTCCAGATCCATAAATGTACTAGAAATCCATTTCTTTTCTAAGTTTTTTCACATACATTCCTAAAAGCAAACATATAAAAATATAAAATATATATATATATAATTAATATATATAAATAATATATTATATAATAATAATATAAAATAAAATATTTTATATTTTATAATATTATATAAATATATAATATATATATATATATATATTCATATAAATATAATTTATATATATATTTTATAAATATATATATATATATATATATATAATATATATATATAAATATATAAATATATATATATATATATATTATATATATATATATATATATTATATATATATAATATATTTAAAATATATATATATATATATATATATATATAATATATATATATAATATAATATATATTATATATAATATATAATTGTTTGCTTTGAAAATGTATGTGAGAAATACTTAAAAAAGCAAATGGTTTTCAATGTAGCATTTATGGATCTGGAGAAGGCATATGAATAGAGTTGATAGAGATGCTCGTGGAATATTAAGAATATATGGTTGGGGGGCCCAATTGGTATAGGTATATATATATTTTTTTTTTTTTTTTTTTTTTTTTATACTTTTTCGCTGTCTCCCGCTTTGCGAGGTAGCGCAAGGAAACAGAACGAAAGAAAGGCCCAAACCCCCCCCCCATACACATGAAACATACACACGTCCACACCCCGCAAAAACATACCTACACACTTTCATGGTTTCCCCCGGACGCTTCAAAAAGCCTTGCTTCAATCCATGACAGAAACTCAACCCCTGTATACCAAAATTACTCAATTCATCTATTTTCTTGCCCTCCTTTAAACCCTCCCTGCATGTTCGGGGCCCCGATAAACACAAAATCTTTTTCACTCCATCTTTCCCCCTCCCCAAATTTTGGGCTCCCTCTTCTCCTCGTTCCCTCCACCTCCGACACATATATCCTCTTGGTCAACTCTCCTCACTCATTCTCTCCATGTGCCCAAACCATTTTCAAAACACCCCTTCTGCTCTCTCAACACGCTTTTTTTTATTTCCACACATCTCTCTTACCCTTACGTTACTTACTCATCAAACCCCCTCACAAACCCCACATTGTCCTCAAACATCTCCCTTTTCCCAAACAAATCCCTCCTCCTGGGGCACATCAATCCATACCCCACGCCTCCAACCATACAAACCCTTTTTTGGAAAACTATTCTCCCAAACAACCCATTTTTTTCTTTTCCCCAGATAAGTTCTCGACTTCCAACCTTTTTCAAGCTCCCAAAATTTTCGCCCCCTCCCCCCCCCAAGATCCAATTCCCTCCATGGTTCCATCCGCCCGACAGATCCACTCCAGAATTAATAACACTTTCAAATTCCTACCCGTTTTTCTCCATTCAAATCAACCTCCCAATTGACTTGACCCCACCCTACTGTACCTAATAACCTTGCTTTATTCCAATTTTTTCTCAAATTTCTTTTTCCACACACTTTTCCAAACTCAGTCCCCCCAGCTTTTGGGAGTTTTTTTCACATGAATCAGCCACCACGCTGTAAACATCAGCGAACAACAACTGACTCACTTCCCAAGCCTCCTCACCCAACAGACTTCAAACTTGCCCCTCTTTCCAGACTCTTGCATTTACCTCCCTTACAACCCCATCCATAAACAAATTAAAAAACCATGGAACATCCCCACACCCCTGCCCCCAAACCTACAATTCACTGAGAACCAATCACTCCTCTCTTCCTACCGGGACACAGCTTACACCTCGATAAAAATTTTTACTGCTTCAAAAAACTTGCCTCCCACACCATATATTCTTAATACCTTCCACAAAAGCACTCTATCAACTCCATATATGCCTTCTCCAGATCCATAAATGCTACATCCCAAAAACATTTGCTTTTCTAAGTATTTCTCACATACATTCTTCAAAGCAAACACCTGATCCACACATCCTCTACCAAATTCTGAAACCGCACTGCTCTTCCCCAATCTGATCTCTGGTACATGCCTTCACCCTCTCAAACATACCCTCCCATATAATTACCAGGAATACTCAAAAAAACTTTTTACCCCTGATAATTTGAGCACTCACTCTATATCCCCATTTGGGCCCCTTTTTACAATGGCACCATGCACGCATTCCGCCAATCCTCAGGCACCCCCACCATGATCAAAACATACATTAAATAACCTTACCCAAACCCGTCAACAATACAGTCACCCCCTTTCTTAATAAATTCCCTGCAATACCATCCAAACCTCTGCCTGCCGGGTTTTATCTTCCGCAAAAAACTTTTACTTTCCTCTTCTCTGTTTACCAAATCAAATTTTTTCCCCAACCCTCTCTACTTTGCACACCCCCTCGATCAAAACACCCCTATATCTGCCAAAACCCGTCATCAGACACATTCACAAACCTTACAATAATATAATATTTTTATAATATATATATATATATTAAATATAAATTATAATTATATATATATTTTATATATATATATATATATATATATATATATATATATATATATATATATATATATATATATATATATATATATATATATATATATATATATATATATATATATATATATATATATATATATATATATATATATATATATATATATATATATATATATATATATATATATATATATATATATATATATATATATATATATATATATATATATATATATATATATATATATATATATATATATATATATATATATATATATATATATATATATATATATATATATATATATATATATATATATATAATATATATATATATATATATATATATATATATATATATATATATATATATATATATATATATATATATATATATATATATATATATATATATATATATATATATATATATATATATATATATATATATATATATATATATATATATATATATATATATATATATATATGTATATATATATATATATATATATATATATATATATATATATATATATATATATATATATATATATATATATATATATATATATATATATATATATATATATATATATATATATATTGAAGGTTTGTTGAATGTGTCTGATGACAGAGTGGCAGATATAGGGTGTTTTGATCGAGGTGGTGTGCAAAGTGAGAGGGTTAGGGAAAATGATTTGGTAAACAGAGAAGAGGTAGTAAAAGCTTTGCGGAAGATGAAAGCCGGCAAGGCAGCAGGTTTGGATGGTATTGCAGTGGAATTTATTAAGAAAGGGGGTGACTGTATTGTTGACTGGTTGGTAAGGTTATTTAATGTATGTATGACTCATGGTGAGGTGCCTGAGGATTGGCGGAATGCGTGCATAGTGCCATTGTACAAAGGCAAAGGGGATAAGAGTGAGTGCTCAAATTACAGAGGTATAAGTTTGTTGAGTATTCCTGGTAAATTATATGGGAGGGTATTGATTGAGAGGGTGAAGGCATGTACAGAGCATCAGATTGGGGAAGAGCAGTGCGGTTTCAGAAGTGGTAGAGGATGTGTGGATCAGGTGTTTGCTTTGAAGAATGTATGTGAGAAATACTTAGAAAAGCAAATGGATTTGTATGTAGCATTTATGGATCTGGAGAAGGCATATGATAGAGTTGATAGAGATGCTCTGTGGAAGGTATTAAGAATATATGGTGTGGGAGGCAAGTTGTTAGAAGCAGTGAAAAGTTTTTATCGAGGATGTAAGGCATGTGTACGTGTAGGAAGAGAGGAAAGTGATTGGTTCTCAGTGAATGTAGGTTTGCGGCAGGGGTGTGTGATGTCTCCATGGTTGTTTAATTTGTTTATGGATGGGGTTGTAAGGGAGGTAAATGCAAGAGTCCTGGAAAGAGGGGCAAGTATGAAGTCTGTTGGGGATGAGAGAGCTTGGGAAGTGAGTCAGTTGTTGTTCGCTGATGATACAGCGCTGGTGGCTGATTCATGTGAGAAACTGCAGAAGCTGGTGACTGAGTTTGGTAAAGTGTGTGGAAGAAGAAAGTTGAGAGTAAATGTGAATAAGAGCAAGGTTATTAGGTACAGTAGGGGTGAGGGTCAAGTCAATTGGGAGGTGAGTTTGAATGGAGAAAAACTGGAGGAAGTGAAGTGTTATTAATATCTGGGAGTGGATCTGTCAGCGGATGGAACCATGGAAGCGGAAGTGGATCATAGGGTGGGGGAGGGGGCGAAAATTTTGGGAGCCTTGAAAAATGTGTGGAAGTCGAGAACATTATCTCGGAAAGCAAAAATGGGTATGTTTGAGGGAATAGTGGTTCCAACAATGTTGTATGGTTGCGAGGCGTGGGCTATGGATAGAGATGTGCGCAGGAGGATGGATGTGCTGGAAATGAGATGTTTGAGGACAATGTGTGGTGTGAGGTGGTTTGATCGAGTAAGTAACGTAAGGGTAAGAGAGATGTGTGGAAATAAAAAGAGCGTGGTTGAGAGAGCAGAAGAGGGTGTTTTGAAATGGTTTGGGCACATGGAGAGAATGAGTGAGGAGAGATTGACCAAGAGGATATATGTGTCGGAGGTGGAGGGAACGAGGAGAAGAGGGAGACCAAATTGGAGGTGGAAAGATGGAGTGAAAAAGATTTTGTGTGATCGGGGCCTGAACATGCAGGAGGGTGAAAGGAGGGCAAGAAATAGAGTGAATTGGAGTCATGTGGTATACAGGGGTTGACGTGCTGTCAGTGGATTGAAGCAAGGCATGTGAAGCGTCTGGGGTAAACCATGGAAAGCTGTGTAGGTATGTATATTTGCGTGTGTGGACGTGTGTATGTACATGTGTATGGGGGGGGGGGTTGGGCCATTTCTTTCGTCTGTTTCCTTGCGCTACCTCGCAAACGCGGGAGACAGCGAAAAAGTATAAAAAAAAAAAAAAAAAAAAAAAATATATATATATACCTATACCACTTGCCTCCCACACCATATATTCTTAATACCTTCCACAGAGCATCTCTATCAACTCTATCATATGCCTTCTCCAGATCCATAAATGCTACATAGAAATCCATTTGCTTTTCTAAGTATTTCTCACATACATTCTTCAAAGCAAACATATATATATATATATACATATATATATATATATATATATATATATATATATATATATATATATATATATATATATATATATATATATATATATATATATATATATATATATATATATATATATATATATATATATATATATATATATGTATATATATATATATATATATATATATATATATATATATATATATATATATATATATATATATATATATATATATATGCATATATATATATATATATATATATATATATATATATATATATATATATATATATATATATATATATATATATATATATATATATATATATATATATGTTTGCTTTGAAGAATGTATGTGAAAAAAACTTAGAAAAGCAAATGGATTTCTATGTAGCATTTATGGATCTGGAGAAGGCATATGATAGAGTTGATAGAGATGCTCTGTGGAAGGTATTAAGAATATATGGTGTGCGAGGCAAGTGGTTAGAAGCAGTGAAAAGTATTTATCGAGGATGTAAGGCATGTATACGTGTAGGAAGAGAGGAAAGTGATTGGTTCTCAGTGAATGTAGGTTTGCGGCAGGGGTGTGTCATGTCTCCATGGTTGTTTAATTTGTTTATGGATGGGGTTGTTAGGGAGGTGAATGCAAGAGTTATGGAAAAAGGGGCAAGTATGAAGTCTGTTGGGGATGAGAGAGCTTGGGAAGTGAGTCAGTTGTTGTTCGCTGATGATAAAGCGCTGGTGGCTGATTCATGTGAGAAACTGCAGAAGCTGGTGACTGAGTTTGGTAAAGTGTGTGAAAGAAGAGAGTTAAGAGTAAATGTGAATAAGAGCAAGGTTATTAGGTACAGTAGGGTTGAGGGTCAAGTCAATTGGGAGGTGAGTTTGAATGGAGAAAAACTGGAGGAAGTGAAGTGTTTTAGATATCTGGGAGTGGATCTGGCAGCGGATGGAACCATGGAAGCGGAAGTGGATCATAGGGTGGGGGAGGGGGCGAAAATTCTTGGAGCCTTGAAGAATGTGTGGAGGTCGAGAACATTATCTCAGAAAGCAAAAATGGGTATGTTTGAAGGAATAGTGGTTCCAACAATGTTGTATGGTTGCGAGGCGTGGGCTATGGATAGAGTTGTGCGCAGGAGGATGGATGTGCTGGAAATGAGATGTTTTAGGACAATGTGTGGTGTGAGGTGGTTTGATCGAGTAAGTAACGTAAGGGTAAGAGAGATGTGTGGAAATAAAAAGAGCGTGGTTGAGAGAGCAGAAGAGGGTGTTTTGAAATGGTTTGGGCACATGGAGAGAATGAGTGAGGAAAGATTGACCAAGAGGATATATGTGTCGGAGGTGGAGGAAACGAGGAGAAGAGGGAGACCAAATTGGAGGTGGAAAGATGGAGTGAAAAAGATTTTGTGTGATCGGGGCCAGAACATGCAGGAGGGTGAAAGGAGGGCAAGGAATAGAGTGAATTGGAGCGATGTGGTATACCGTGGTTGTGCTGTCAGTGGATTGAATCGGGGCATGTGAAGCGTCTGGGGTAAACCATGGAAAGCTGTGTAGGTATGTATATTTGCGTGTGTGGACGTATGTATATACATCTGTATGGGGGTGGGTTGGGCCACTTCTTTCGTGTGTTTCCTTGCGCTACCTCGCAAATGCGGGAGACAGCGACAAAGAAAAAAAAAAATATATATATATATATATATATATATATATATAGATATATATATATATATATATATATATATATATATATATATATATATATATTTATTTATATATATATATATATATATATATATATATATATATATATATATATATATATATATATATATATATATATATATATATATATATATATATAAATATCTTGTGGAGGCTAAGGTGAAGATTAGTATGGGTTTTCAGAAAAGAGGAGTGAATGTTGGGGTGAAGAAGGTGGTGAGAGTAAGTGAGCTTGGGAAGGAGACCTGTGTGGGGAAGTACCAGGAGAGACTGTGTACAGAATGGAAAAAGGTGAGAACAATGGAAGTAAGGGGAGTGGGGGAGGAATGGGATGTATTTAGGGAATCAGTGATGGATTGCGCAAAAGATGCTTGTGGCATGAGAAGAGTGGGAGGTGGGCTGTTTAGAAAGGGTAGTGAGTGGTGGGATGAAGAAGTAAGAGTATTAGTGAAAGAGAAGAGAGAGGCATTTGGACGATTTTTGCAGGGAAAAAATGCAATTGAGTGGGAGAAGTATAAAAGAAAGAGACAGGAGGTCAAGAGAAAGGTGCAAGAGGTGAAAAAAAGGGCAAATGAGAGTTGGGGTGAGAGACTATCAGTAAATTTTAGGGAGAATAAAAAGATGTTCTGGAAGGAGGTAAATAGGGTGCGTAAGACAAGGGAGCAAATGGGAACTTCAGTGAAGGGCGTAAATGGGGAGGTGATAACAAGTAGCGGTGATGTGAGAAGGAGATGGAATGAGTATTTTGAAGGTTTGTTGAATGTGTCTGATGACAGAGTGGCAGATATAGGGTGTTTTGGTCGAGGTGGTGTGCAAAGTGAGAGGGATAGGGAAAATGATTTGGTAAACAGAGAAGAGGTAGTAAAAGCTTTGCGGAAGATGAAAGCCGGCAAGGCAGCAGGTTTGGATGGTATTGCAGTGGAATTTATTAAGAAAGGGGGTGACTGTATTGTTGACTGGTTGGTAAGGTTATTTAATGTATGTATGACTCATGGTGAGGTGCCTGAGGATTGGAGGAATGCGTGCATAGTGCCATTGTACAAAGGCAAAGGGGATAAGAGTGAGTGCTCAAATTACAGAGGTATAAGTTTGTTGAGTATTCCTGGTAAATTATATGGGAGGGTATTGATTGAGAGGGTGAAGGCATGTACAGAGCATCAGATTGGGGAAGAGCAGTGCGGTTTCAGAAGTGGTAGAGGATGTGTGGATCAGGTGTTTGCTTTGAAGAATGTATGTGAGAAATACTTAGAAAAGCAAATGGATTTGTATGTAGCATTTATGGATCTGGAGAAGGCATATGATAGAGTTGATAGAGATGCTCTGTGGAAGGTATTAAGAATATATGGTGTGGGAGGCAAGTTGTTAGAAGCAGTGAAAAGTTTTTATCGAGGATGTAAGGCATGTGTACGTGTAGGAAGAGAGGAAAGTGATTGGTTCTCAGTGAATGTAGGTTTGCGGCAGGGGTGTTTGATGTCTCCATGGTTGTTTAATTTGTTTATGGATGGGGTTGTAAGGGAGGTAAATGCAAGAGTCCTGGAAAGAGGGGCAAGTATGAAGTCTGTTGGGGATGAGAGAGCTTGGGAAGTGAGTCAGTTGTTGTTCGCTGATGATACAGCGCTGGTGGCTGATTCATGTGAGAAACTGCAGAAGCTGGTGACTGAGTTTGGTAAAGTGTGTGGAAGAAGAAAGTTGAGAGTAAATGTGAATAAGAGCAAGGTTATTAGGTACAGTAGGGGTGAGGGTCAAGTCAATTGGGAGGTGAGTTTGAATGGAGAAAAACTGGAGGAAGTGAAGTGTTTTAGATATCTGGGAGTGGATCTGTCAGCGGATGGAACCATGGAAGCGGAAGTGGATCATAGGGTGGGGGAGGGGGCGAAAATTTTGGGAGCCTTGAAAAATGTGTGGAAGTCGAGAACATTATCTCGGAAAGCAAAAATGGGTATGTTTGAGGGAATAGTGGTTCCAACAATGTTGTATGGTTGCGAGGCGTGGGCTATGGATAGAGATGTGCGCAGGAGGATGGATGTGCTGGAAATGAGATGTTTGAGGACAATGTGTGGTGTGAGGTGGTTTGATCGAGTAA
This sequence comes from Panulirus ornatus, assembly GCF_036320965.1. Taxonomy (NCBI): domain Eukaryota; kingdom Metazoa; phylum Arthropoda; class Malacostraca; order Decapoda; family Palinuridae; genus Panulirus; species Panulirus ornatus. The sequence goes on along the minus strand of NC_092238.1, from coordinate 53,693,468 downwards.
GTAACGTAAGGGTAAGAGAGATGTGTGGAAATAAAAAGAGCGTGGTTGAGAGAGCAGAAGAGGGTGTTTTGAAATGGTTTGGGCACATGGAGAGAATGAGTGAGGAGAGATTGACCAAGAGGATATATGTGTCGGAGGTGGAGGGAACGAGGAGAAGAGGGAGACCAAATTGGATGTGGAAAGATGGAGTGAAAAAGATTTTGTGTGATCGGGGCCTGAACATGCAGGAGGGTGAAAGGAGGGCAAGAAATAGAGTGAATTGGAGTCATGTGGTATACAGGGGTTGACGTGCTGTCAGTGGATTGAAGCAAGGCATGTGAAGCGTCTGGGGTAAACCATGGAAAGCTGTGTAGGTATGTATATTTGCGTGTGTGGACGTGTGTATGTACATGTGTATGGGGGGGGGGGGGGGTTGGGCCATTTCTTTCGGCTGTTTCCTTGCGCTACCTCGCAAACGCGGGAGACAGCGACAAAGTATAAAAAAAAAAAAAAAAAAAAAAAAATATATATATATATATATATATATATATATATATATATATATATATATATATATATATATGTATATATATATATATATATATATATATATATATATATATATATATATATATATATATATATATCCTGGATGTTCTTGCTTTGAGTGAAACAAAATTCATTGGTAGACTGGAAAATTGTTTGGAAAATTCTTAGCAGTTAATTCAGGGGTCGGTAAGAGGACAAGCACTAATGAAGGAGTAGCAGTATTCCTGCAGCAGGAGTTGCGGGATAGTGTGGTCGTGCGCAAAAATTTACATTCTAGATTGATATGGGAAAACTAAATATGGCTGGAGCGAGTTTTGCCATTATTGATGATTTTATGCACGATCAAGAGAAGACACATCATGAGAAGTAAGTGTTTTGGGAGTGGTTGGGTGAGCACGGGACCGGGTATTAGTCATTGGTTATTTGAATACGAAGTTTTGAAATGTGGTAGTAAAGGGTGAAGTTGGGGTACATATCGTATTCAGCGTTGTGAATGGAATTGGTGAAGAGTTGTGGATTTGTGTGCTGAAAGAAAAGACTGGTGATTGGGAACACCTAGTTCAAAAAGAGAGATATACACACATATACCTTTGTGAGTAGACGATTTAGTCAAATGACATTTTTAGATTATGTGGTAGTTGTTAGGCTTGTAAAAGTTTACCTTTTTGTTGTTAATTTGTTGAGAGGGACAGCTGATGGAATGTATGGTCGCTATCTTTTGGAGACGGAGGTTAAGATTTGCTGAGGTTTTCAAAAAAGAAGAAAAAAATTTGGTGAGTCAGTGAGCTCGGAAAGCAGACTTGTATGAGGAAGTCCCAGGGGAAATTGAAGGTAGAATGCAAAAGTAGAGAGCAAGTGACGTGCGGGGAGTGGTTGAAGAATGGGATGTATTTAGGGAAGCTGTGACGGCATGTACAACAGATGTGTGTGGCATGAGAAAGGTGGGAGGTGGGCAGATTAGAAAGGGAAGTGAGTGGTGGGATGAAGTAAAGTTGTTAATAAAAAAGAAAAGAGAGGCGTTTGGACGATACAAGGGAGGAGTGCAAATGACTGGAAGATGTATAAAAGAACGTGGCAGGAGCTCAAGAGGAGAGATGCAAGGCTGCAAAAGAGAGCAAATAAGGTTGAGGGAGAGAGTATCATTAACTATTAGGGAGAAATAAAAGATGCCTTAGAAGGAGGTAAATAACGTGCTTAAAACAAGAGAGCAAATGGGAACATTGGTAAAGGGGGCAAGGGGATAAGTGATAACAGGTAATGATGCAGTGAAAAGGAGATGGAGTGAGTATTTTGAAGTATTCCTGACTATGTTTGATGTTAGAGTAGCAGCTGTAGGGTGTTTTGGTAAGGGTGGCGCTCGAAGTGAGAGGGTAAGGGAGAATGGTTTGCTTAAGAGAGAAGAGGTAGCGAAAACTTTGCGGAAGATGCAATCCGGGAAGGCGGTGGATTTGGATGGTACTCAATTGAATTTATTAAGAAAGAGGGTGACTGTGTTGTTGTCTGTTTGATAACGTTATACTGTGTATGTATTGCTACGTTCTGCCTCCACCTTTTGCATCTAAGGGTGTATAATCAGCCCATGGCCCATTAAGAAAGATAACTCTGAAATAACGGCTTCTGTTAACAGAGACATATGAGCTAGACACATATTCCCTTACCATCTGGCTAACATCTCCAGACAGCTGACGGCCGTAATTGATTACCTACTTTCGCCTCTGGTTACTTTGGTCAAATACCAAACACAGATAAGAACGTATAAGAAAGATATCTATGATAGCAAAAATAAACATGGCTTTCTTGTAACAAAGATGAGACAATTTTTACTTGATACATTGATCTCTTTCTATCTTACTTTATATCTCTTTGACAAATATACTGGTCTCATTTATAAAACATAAGTATTTGAAATGACTGAGATGTGTAGAGATTACAATATAAATTTACCCAACAGCTTTGTAGCACATTCTTTCTCTATGGCCATGCTGTGAGAGAGAGAGAGAGAGAGAGAGAGAGAGAGAGAGAGAGAGAGAGAGAGAGAGAGAGAGAGAGAGAGAGAGAGAGAGAGAGAGAGAGAGAGAGAGAGAGAGAGGTTTATTTATTTTCTCTTATTTCTTACATATGTTTTGTCCTTCCATAATTTGTAATATTGAAAACATTTACTCTTAATTTCTCTACACTCTAATAAGCAAGATCTCTTATATTAACCTACAATAATAAGACCCTCAAAACAATATAATGGATAATGGATAATGAAACTTAGAAAATTGAACATATTCCTCAAAGAAAACTGAATACGATATGATGGATAACTAAAACATTTATTGGTAAATAGGGGAGATAACTGTAACATCCCCCTCCCAAAAGAGACATGAGTCAGCCACTAGTTGAAGCATGACTAACTTGTTTATGAGACAATACATCAGCTATAACATTATCTTTTCCTACTATATGCTTGATAATCAAATTGCAATCTTGTAATAAAAGACTACACCTTGTTAAACGTTGGTTTACATTTTTCATCTTAAGCAAAAATACAAGTGGACTGTGAGCCATAAACTCTTGGATCGGCCTACCTACTCCTCTCAAATATACATCAAAATGATTCAAACTTGAAATTAAGGCCAATGTTTCCTTTTCAATAGTACTGCAGTTTTTCTGATGATATAGAAACTTCTTTGAAATAACAAATTGGAAAATCAATACCATCTTTCTCCTGAATCAAGACTCCACCAACCCCAAAATCACTAGCATCTATATACAATCTAAATGTTCCATCATAATTTGAAGTAGAAAGTATGGGTATATACAAGCATCTGTTTCAATTACTTAAAGGCCTCTTCACAATGATCACTCTGTACAAAGCTGACTTCTTTGACAATAAGTTGGTTAATGGTAAAGCAATGATTGAAAAATTCTTACAAAACCTACGATAATATCAAGCCATACCAAAAACTTCAACAATTCTTTCTTATTCGTAGGTGCTGGAAATGTCACCATACTCTTCAGCTTAGCAGCAATTGGTTTGACACATCCCTGACCAATAAAATACCCTAAACATTTTAGTTGCTTCAGGAAATTCACTATCTAGAAGGTTTACTGTTAAATTTGCTTTGTCCTACTATTAAACACTTCCCTCAACAAATACAAATATTCTTCCCAAGTTTTTGAATACAATACTATATCATCTATGTATACAGAACAATCTTTAACATCACACAATACTTGACTAATTAATTTCTGGAAAGTGCTACCTCTGTATTTCATACCAAAGGGCATCACTTTATACTGCTACAAAGCCTGCATTGTTACAAGAGCAGAGATTTCTTTTGCTCTTTCAGTCAAAGGTACTTCCCAATACCCTTTCAATAAGTCTAACTTAATTACAAATTTAGCATCTATCTGATCAATACAAACGTCAACTCTTGGAATAAGATACGAGTCAGCTTTAGTGATCTTATTTACGTTTCTGAAACCAGTACAAAATTTATAGGAAATACCATCAGGTTTAGTTATCAACATACAAGGTGAACCCCAAGGACTATTACCTTTTGTCAATACGATCATTCTTAAGCATATACTGTACTTTTCTCATTATCTCTCATTTTAGGATTCACTCTATATTGGTGCTACTTGATAGGTGTTGCATCGTCAATTTCGACGTCACACAGTATTACATAAGTTCTCCTGGGAACATCAGAAAACAAACACCTAAACTCATTCATTTTCTGTCTGATCTCAACTCTTCTCTCACTTTCTAAATTATCAAGCTCCTTTTTCAAATTATCTAATACATCTGAATTTTTTGACACTTTGTCTTCACATCTCAAACTTTTCACTCTCACTTCCATCCACGTCCTCTGCATCATCAGACATGCACAATGCACATTTGTAACCTCAACACCATTTGCAGAGTTTCAATCATGATGAGGTTTTATCATGTTTATGTAACACAATTGGCTTGCGTCTTCCTGGAATATTCACAATGTAGTTCAAATCATCCACACTTTTCTCAATAATTCGGGGACCATAAAATCTTGCACTCAGAGGATTTCCTGCCTGAGGCAATAACACTAACATTCGATCACTTGGTTTGAACTTTGCTTCTAGATTTTTTTGTCATATCATACCTTCATATCTTCTTGACACTCAAACTTCCTCCAGCAGTCTCTCTAGCTCTACACGATCTGCTTTTAAAATCTGATGCATACTTTAATAATTCAGGAGAATCACTCTTCCCAAACCACTTCTCTTTCAACATACTCAATGGACCTCTTATTTCATGTCCATACACTAACTCAAATGGACTAAAACATGTAGACTCGTGTGCTGCATTTCTAATGGCAAACAATGCTAAAGGTAGACCCTCATCCCAGTCTACCGACAATTCCTCACAATGCATTCTCAGAGCATCTTTCAGATTCTGATAGAGTCTCTCCACAACTTGGCTCTGTGGGCGATAAACACTTGATATCTTATGTGTTATATGTAACCCCTTTAATATTTTCTTAAACATTCCCGAAGTGAAATTATTTCCCTGGTGTGACTGTAGAATTTCAGGCTTATCCACCGAGAAATATTTCACTAACTTTCTTACAATACTTTTAGAATGTGTGTACGTCATGGTACTACTTCTGGAAATCTGGTAGATGCACGCATTATTGTTACTAAATACTGATTTCCTTTACGTGTTTTAGTTAGAAGACCTACACAATCAATTACAGTTTGGCTAAAAGACTTACAAAAAAGCAGGAATTGGCTGAAATGGTGCTGGCTGTATAGTCTGGTTGGGTTTATCTATTTTTTGATATAATTCACAAGTCTTACAGTACTGGGAAACATCTTTCTTCATATATTGCCAATATAAATGAGTAAATGATCTATCATTTGTCTTCTTAATTCCCTAATGTCCAGACAAACAAGAATTATGAGATAGAACAATAACATGTACCCTATAATTCTTTGGAACAACAATTTGCTGTCTGACCTCCCAGTGATCAGATGCTGGAACATGAGCAGGTCTCCATTTTTCATTAAGACATCATTTTGCACATAAAATCTAAATGACACATCATTCTTATTCCCATTTCTAGCATCTTCACTCCAACATTCTTTCAAACTTTCATCACCCTTCTGCAACTTTGTCAACTCTTGCTTGTCCACAACAAAATCTGGAAATGCATCAATTTTTAATTCCAGTGCTCTTCTCATTTCCAATTTCTATTGTATTATTTCTAGTCACATACTTTTCATTAAGTAATGCACCTACATCATAATCAACTTTTCTCTTTGACATTGACCTGGTCACAACACAAGCTGGATGAACAGTTTTACTACACTGTATATTACTATCAATCTGATTCTCAACAGTTTTATCTGTCATATGGTTCACTTTTACAATAGTACCTGTATCAAATGGATAACTATTCATAATAGGTTCTGAGACAAATTCGTCTGTCAAATCATTCCCCAATAGAATGTGTACTCCAGGCATAGGAAATTCCTCATATATCCCAACCTTTACGCGGCCACTCACAAATCCACTCCTAAGATTTGAATAATGTAATGGGGTAGGTTTGCCTAACCATAACCCGTTTACATTTGTTTTCACCTTAGAGTAAGAATCCTTTGTCCACTCTAATACATCTTTCAGAATCAAACTTTAAATTGCTCCAGTATCTCTCAGTATCAATATTTTCTTCTCAGGACTACCTTTAATTTCAACCTATCTTTCCATATCATATGGCTCATGAATTGCACGTTTTCATTTACTCACATTATACTCATTATATACCTCACTAATATCATTTTTCTGTTCCCAAGCAACATTCAGTCCTATAGACTTTGGTGATTTTTGACACTGATATTTACTACGACCAAATTCTCCACATCCCAAACATTTCATCGGTGGTCTCTCGTGTCTTCTAACATAAAGGTTATGACTAAACTGAGGTCTTGAATACATGTATTGTGTATTTCTTTGGAATCGATTTCATGCATTGTTACGTGGCTCATTGTTATGCGTGCCTTCCACAAAATAATGCTGACTAGGCTGTTGAACATTTGAACTGTGTGGATATTTATAGGGTTTGTCATAATTTCTTCAATTACTCTGTCTTGAATATTATGGATATGTATAAGGTTTGTCATAATTCTGTCTATTACTCTGTCTTATCATACTTTGTGTCCGTGTCATTTCTTTCTCGCAATAATTGTTAGCTATTTATAACCGATCAGTCATCCTGGCTGCTTCCGTCAAATTTTTCACTCCACCTTTGCATATTTCATAATATATTTCAGGTTGTAAGCCACTTTTGAACTGTTCCAACAGGATTAGTTGCCTCTGCTCAGTCTCTCCTGGTACTTCCTCACACAAGTCTCCTTCCCAAGCTCACTTACTCTCACCACCCTCTTCACCCCAACATTCACTCTTCTTTTCTGAAAGCCCACACAAATCTTCACCTTAGCCTCCACAAGATAATGATCAGACATCCCTCCAGTTGCACCTCTCAGCACATTAACATCCAAAAGTCTCTTTCGCGCGTCTGTCAATTAACACGTAATCCAATAACGCTCTCTGGCCATCTCTCCTACTTACATACGTATACTTATGTATATCTCTCTTTTTAAACCAGGTATTCCCAATCACCAGTCTTTTTTCAGCACATAAATCTACAAGTTCTTCACCATTTCCATTTACAACACTGAACACCCCATGTATACCAATTATTCCCTCAACTGCCACATTACTAACCTTTGCATTCAAATCACCCATCACTATAACCTGGTCTCGTGCATCAAAACCACTAACACACTCATTCAGCTGCTCCCAAAACACTTGCCTCTCATGATCTTTCTTCTCATGCCCAGGTGCATATGCACCAATAATCACCCATCTCTCTCCATCAACTTTCAGTTTTACCCATATTAATCGAGAATTTACTTTCTTACATTCTATCACATACTCCCACAGCTCCTGTTTCAGGAGTACTGCTACTCCTTCCCTTGCTCTTGTCCTCTCACTAACCCCTGACTTTACTCCCATGACATTCCCAAACCACTCTTCCCCTTTACCCTTGAGCTTCGTTTCACTCAGAGCCAAAACATCCAGGTTCCTTTCCTCAAACATACTACCTATCTCTCCTTTTTTCACATCTTGGTTACATCCACACACATTTAGACACCCCAGTCTGAGCCTTCGAGGAGGATGAGCACTCCCCGCGTGACTCCTTCTATTGTTTCCCATTTTAGAAAGTTAAAAAATACAAGGAGGGGAGGATTTTATGGCCCCCCGCTCCCGTCCCCTCTAGTCGCCTTCTACGACACGCGAGGAATGCGTGGGAAGTATTCTTTCACCCCTATCCCCAGGGATAATATACATATATATGCATATATATATACATATACACATACATACGCACAAATACACACATACACACATATACATATATATACATATGAAAAATGTAAGAAATAATTTAGAAAACTGAAACTTCTAGCTTGAAATGAAATGAAAAAAAATGAATGTCACATAATGGTTCAACCTCTGGCTATGGAAAAGGGAAATGTATTATTTATTTACACAAACGTCAATAGTAGTTTTCATCAATTTAACCACTATATCATACTGCCTGGTCCACTTCTCTTATCATGAAGCAGGAATACTGGCTTATGATGTTTCTCAATTTTCTTCATTACACAAAGAACAACCATATCTTGGATACATGAGGGTAGGTAGTTGGTCATCCGCCATAGTAAAGCCTTGACGGACCAAAAATTTATCTAGACCTCAACTTTTCCAGTACATTTATGAAAATCACCTTTTTGCTTTCCATCTCTATCACTTTGAAAAAAAAGAATAAGCTTCAATGTCTAAGCTACATATTTTTCCAATTTCACTATTTTCTTGTCAGTGCACCATGTATGAAAACTATCACTCCAGTAACACAACTATAAACATTAACTTCCCCTTTACAAAAGTTCTGGGAAAGTCTGTCTCGATACACTGCGGGACACTCTACCACCTGGCGAGGTTTGTGTTGCAATGGTTCTCCATTCACAAACGTAGTAGCATCACTGGTGGGCGGAAGAACATTCTTGTAACCACAGCGAGGTATTTACGGTTTTCGGTATTTACGGTTTTATATTTCAAAACAGATGATCAGATTCTACTAACTCTGTCTCCCGCGTTTGCGAGGTAGCGCAAGGAAACAGACGAAAGAAATGGCCCAACCCACCCCCATACACATGTATATACATACGTCCACACACGCAAATATACATACCTACACAGCTTTCCATGGTTTACCCCAGACGCTTCACATGCCTTGATTCAATCCACTGACAGCACGTCAACCCCGGTATACCACATCGCTCCAATTCACTCTATTCCTTGCCCTCCTTTCACCCTCCTGCATGTTCAGGCCCCGATCACACAAAATCTTTTTCACTCCATCTTTCCACCTCCAATTTGGTCTCCCTCTTCTCCTCGTTCCCTCCACCTCCGACACATGTATCCTCTTGGTCAATCTTTCCTCACTCATTCTCTCCATGTGACCAAACCATTTCAAAACACCCTCTTCTGCTCTCTCAACCACGCTCTTTATATTTCCACACATCTCTCTTACCCTTACGTTACTTACTCGATCAAACCACCTCACACCACACATTGTCCTCAAACATCTCATTTCCAGCACATCCATCCTCTTGCGCACAACTCTATCCATAGTCCACGCCTCGCAACCATACAACATTGTTGGAACCACTATTCCTTCAAACATACCCATTTTTGCTTTCCGAGATAATGTTCTCGACTTCCACACATTCTTCAAGGCTCCCAGAATTTTCGCCCCCTCCCCCACACTATGATCCACTTCCGCTTCCATGTTTCCATCCGCTGCCAGATCCACTCCCAGATATCTAAAACACTTCACTTCCTCCAGTTTTTCTCCATTCAAACTCACCTCCCAAATGACTTGACCCTCAACCCTACTGTACCTAATAACCTTGCTCTTATTCACATTTACTCTTAACTTTCTTCTTTCACACACTTTACCAAACTCAGTCACCAGCTTCTGCAGTTTCTCACATGAATCAGCCACCAGCGCTGTATCATCAGCGAACAACAATTGACTGACTTCCCAAGCTCTCTCATCCCCAACAGACTTCATACTTGCCCCTCTTTCCAAAACTCTTGCATTCACCTCCCTAACAACCCCATCCATAAACAAATTAAACAACCATGGAGACATCACACACCCCTGCCGCAAACCTACATTCACTGAGAACCAATCACTTTCCTCTCTTCCTACACGTAAAAATGCCTTACATCCTCGATAAAAACTTTTCACTGCTTCTAACAACTTGCCTCTCACACCATATATTCTTAATACCTTCCACAGAGCATCTCTATCAACTCTATCATATGCCTTCTCCAGATCCATAAATGCTACATACAAATCCATTTCCTTTTCTAAGTATTTCTCAAATACATTCTTCAAAGCAAACACCTGATCCACACATCCTCTACCACTTCTGAAACCACACTGCTCTTCCCCAATCTGATGCTCTGTACATGCCTTCACCCTCTCAATCAATACCCTCCCATATAATTTGCCAGGAATACTCAACAAACTTATACCTCTGTAATTTGAGCACTCACTCTTATCCCCTTTGCCTTTGTACATTGGCACTATGCACGCATTCCGCCAATCCTCAGGCACCTCACCATGAGTCATACATACATTAAATAACCTTACCAACCAGTCAACAATACAGTCACCCCCTTTTTTAATAAATTCCACTGCAATACCATCCAAACCTGCTGCCTGCCGGCTTTCATCTTCCGCAAAGCTTTTACTACCTCTTCTCTGTTTACCAAATCATATTCCCTAACCTTCGCACTTTGCACACCACCTCGACCAAAACACCCTATATCTGCCACTCTATCATCAAACTCATTCAACAAACCTTCAAAATACTCACTCCATCTCCTTCTCACATCACCACTACTTGTTATCACCTCCCCATTTGCGCCCTTCACTGAAGTTCCCATTTGCTCCCTTGTTTTACGCACTTTATTTACCTCCTTCCAGAACATCTTTTTATTTTCCCTAAAATTTAATGATACTCTCTCACCCCAACTCTCATTTGCCCTTTTTTTCACCTCTTGCACCTTTCTCTTGACCTCCTGTCTCTTTCTTTTATACGTCTCCCACTCAATTGCATTTTTTCCCTGCAAAAATCGTCCAAATGCCTCTCTCTTCTCTTTCACTAATACTCTTACTTCTTCATCCCACCACTCACTACCCTTTCTAATCAACCCACCTCCCACTCTTCTCATGCCACAAGCATCTTTTGCGTAATCCATCACTGATTCCCTAAATACATCCCATTCCTCCCCCACTCCCCTTACTTCCATTGTTCTCACCTTTTTCTATTCTGTACTCAGTCTCTCCTGGTACTTCCTCACACAAGTCTCCTTCCCAAGCTCACTTACTCTCACCCCCCTCTTCACCCCAACATTCACTCTTCTTTTCTGGAAACCCATTCAAATCTTCACCTTAGCCTCCACAAGATAATGATCAGACATCCCTCAAGTTGCACCTCTCAGCACATTAACATCCAAAAGTCTCTCTTTCGCGCGCCTGTCAATTAACACGTAATCCAATAACGCTCTCTGGCCATCTCTCCTACTTACATAAGTATACTTATGTATATCTCGCTTTTTAAACCTGGTATTCCCAATCATCAGTCCTTTTTCAGCACATAAATCTACAAGCTCTTCAACATTTCCATTTACAACACTGAACACCCCATGTATACCAATTATTCCCTCAATTATTCATTATACTTTGTTGCTGTCTCCCGCGTTAGCGAGGTAGCGCAAAGAAACAGACGAAAGAATGGCCCAACCCACCCACATACACATGTATATACATACAAGTCCACACACGCAAATATGCATACCTATACATCTCAACGTATAAATATATATATACATACACAGACATATACATACATAATTATGTATAGAATTCATATTGTCTACCCTTATTCATTTCCGTCGCCACCCCGCCACATATGAAATAACAACCCCCACCCTCCGCATATGCGCGAGATAGCGCATATATTCATTATACTTTGTTGCTGTCTCCCGCGTTAGCGAGGGAGCGCAAAGAAACAGACGAAAGAATGGCCCAACCCACCCACATACACATGTATATACATACAAGTCCACACACGCAAATATGCATACCTATACATCTCAACGTATAAATATATATACATACACAGACATATACATACATAATTATGTATAGAATTCATATTGTCAGCCCTTATTCATTTCCGTCGCCACCCCGCCACATATGAAATAACAACCCCCACCCCCCGCATATGCGCGAGATAGCGCTAGGAAAAGACAACAAAGGCCCCATTCGTTCAAACTCAGTCTCTAGCTGTCATGTATAATGCAACGAAACCACAGCTCCCTTTCCACATCCAGGTTCCAAACAACTTTCCATGGTTTACACCAGACGCTTCACATGCCCTGGTTCAATCCACTGACAGTACGTCGACCCCGGTATACCACATCGTTCCAATTCACTGTATTTCTTGCACGCCTTTCACCCTCCTGCATGTTCAGGCCCCGATCACACAAAATCTTTTTCACTCCATCTTTCCAACTCCAATTTGGTCTCCCACTTCTCATCGTTCCCTCCACCTCTGACACATATATCCTCTTGGTCAATCTTTCCTCACTCATTCTCTCCATGTGACCAAACCATTTCAAAACACCCTCTTTTGCTCTCTCAACCACACTCTTTTTATTTCCACACATCTCTCTTACCCTTACATTACTTACTCGATCAAACCACCTCACACCACATATTGTCCTCAAACATCTCATTTCCAGCACATCCATCCTCCTGCGCACAACTCTATCCATAGTCCACGCCTCGCAACCATACAACATTGTTGGAACCACTATTCCTTCAAACATACCCATTTTTGCTTTCCGAGATAATGTTCTCGACTTCCAAACATTCTTCAAGGCTCCCAGAATTTTTGCCCCCTCCCCCACCCTAAGATTCACTTCCGCTTCCATGGTTCCATTCGCCGCCAGATGCACTCCCAGATATCTAAAAAACACTTTATTTCCTCCAGTTTTTCTCCATTCGAACTTACCTCCCAAATGACTTGACCCTCAAACCTACTGTACCTAATAACCTTGCTCTTATTCACATTTACTCTTAACTTTCTTCTTTCACACACTTTACCAAACTCAGTCACCAGCTTCTGCAGTTTCTTACATGAATCAGCTACCAGCGCTGTATCATCAGCGAACAACAACTGACTCACTTCCCAAGCTCTCTCATCCAGAACAGACTGCATACTTGCCCCTCCTTTCAAAACTCTTGCATTCACCTCCCTAACAACCCCATCCATAAACAAATTAAACAACCATGGAGACATATATATATATATTTTTTTTCATTTTTAATTATTATTTTGCTTTGTCACTGTCTCCTGCGTTAGCAAGGTAGCGCAAGGAAGCAGACGAAAGAATGGCCCAACCCACCCACATACACATATATATACATATTCGTCCACACACGCAATTTTACAAGCCTATACATCTCAACATATGCATATATATATATACACACACAGACATATACATATATACATATGAACACAATTCACACTGTCTGGCTTTATTCATTCCCATCGCCATCAAGCCACACAAGAAATATAAATCCCCTCTCCCCCTCATGTGTGCGAGGTAGCGCTAGGAAAAGACAACAAAGGCTGAGTGTGAACATTCGTTCACACTCAGTCTCTAACTGTCATGTAATAATGCACTGAAACCACAACTCCCTTTCCACAGCCAGGCCCCACAGAACCTTCCATGGTTTACCCCAGACGCATCACATTCCCTGGTTCAATCCATTGACAGCAAGTTGATCCCGATATACCACATCGTTCCAATTCACACTATTCCTTGAACGCCTTTCACCCTCTTGCATGTTCAGGCCCCGATCACTCAAAATATTTTTCACTCCATCTTTTCACCTCCAATTTGGTCTCCCACTTCTCGTTCCCTACACCTCTGATACATATAACTTCTTGGTCAATCTTTCCTCACTCATTCTCTCCATGTGACCAAACCATTTCAAAACACCCTCTTCTGCTCTCAACCACACATCTCTCTTACTCTATTATTACTTACTCAATCAAACCACCTCACACCACATATTGTCCTCAAACATCTCATATCCAGCCCATCAATCCTCTTCCGCAAAACTCTTTCTATATTCCACGCCTCACAACCATATAACTTTTTGGGAAGCATTATTCCTTCAAAAATACCCATTTTTGCTTTCCGAGATAATGTTCTCGACTTCCACACATTCTTCAACGCCCCTAGAACTTTATCCCCCTCCCCCACCCTATGATTCGCTTCCGCTTCCATGGTTCCATCCGCTGCAAAATCCACTTCCAGATGTCTAAAACGCTTCACTTCCTCCAGTTTTTCTCCATTCAAACTTCCTTCCCGACTCACTTTTCCCAAAACCCTACCTTACCTAATAACCTTAGTCTTCTTCACATTTACTCTCAGCTTTCTTCTTTCACACAATTTACCAAACAAAATCACCAGCCTCTGCAGATTATCATACGAATCAGCCACCAGCGCTGTATCATCAGCGAACAACAACTGACTCCCTTCCCAAGCTCTCTCATCCACAACAGACTGCATTCTTGTCGCTCTTTCCAAAACTCTTGCATTCATCTCCCTAACAGCCCCATCCATAAACAAATTAAACAACCATGGACACATCACACACCCCTGCCGCAAACCTACATTCACTGAGAACCAATCACTTTCCTCCCTTCCTACACGTACACATGCCTTACATCCTCGATAAAAACTTTTCACTGCTTCTACCAACTTGCCTCCCACACCATATATTCTTAATACCTTCCACAGAGCATCCACAGAGCATCTCTATCATCTCTATCATATGACCTCTTCAGATCCATAAAAGCTACATACAAATCCATTTCCTATTCTAAGTATTTACCACATACATTCTTCAAAACAAACACATGATCCACACATCCTCTACCACTTCTGAAACCACACTGCTCTTCCCCAATTTGATGCTCTGTATGTGTCTTCACCCTCTTAATCAATACCATCCCATATAATTTCCCAGGAATACTCAGCAAACTTATACTTCTGCAATTTGAGCACTCACTTTCATTCCCTTTGCCTTTGTACAGTGGCACTATGCAAGCATTCCGCCAATCCTCAGGCACCTCACCTTGAGTCATTTTCTTCTTTTCTTTTAAACTATTCGCCATTTCCCGCGTTAGCGAGGTAGCATTAAGAACAGAGGACTGGGCCTTTGAGGGAATACCCTCACCTGGCCCAATTCTCTGTTCCTTCTTTTGGAAAATTAAAAAAAAAAAAAAACGAGAGGGGAGGACTTCCAGCCCCCCCGCTCCCTCCCCTTTTAGTCGCCTTCTACGACACGCAGGGAATACGTGGGAAGTATTCTTAATCCCCTATCCCCAGGGATAACCTTGAGTCATACATAGATTAAATAACCATAACAACCAGTCAACAATACAGTCACCGCCTTTTTTAATAAATTCCACTGTAGTACCATCCAAACCCGATGCTTTGCCGGCTTTCATCTTCAGCAAAGCTTTTACTACCGCTTCTCTGTTTACCAAATAATTCTCTCTGACCCTCTCACTTTGCACACCACCTCGACCAAAACACCCTATATCTGCCACTTTATCATTAAACACAATCAAGAAACCTTCATAGTACTCACTCCATCTCCTTCTCAAATCACCTCTACTTATTTTCACCTCCCCATTAGCCCCCTTCATTGAAGTTGCTGTTGATTCTATTGTATTACGCGCTTTATTTACCTCCTTCAAAACATCTTTTTATTCTTCCTAAAATTTAATGATAATCTCTCACCCCAACTCTCATTTGCCCTCTTTTAACCTCTAGAACCCCTCTCTTTAGATCCTGCCTCTTTCTATTATACATATCCCAGTCATTGCATTATTTCCCTGAAAATATCGTCAAAATGCCTCTCTCTTCTCTTTCACTCTTTCATCTTACTTCTTCATCCCACCACTTACTACCCTTCCTAATCTGCCCATCTTCAACGATTCTCATGCCACAAGCATCTTTTGCGAAAGCCATCACTTCTTCCTAAATACATCGCATTCCTCCCACATTTCTTTTATGTCCTTTGTTGTCACCTTTTTCCATACTGTACACATTCTCTACTGTACTTCCTCACACATGTCTCCTTCCAAGCTCACTTACTCAAACCATTTTCTTCATCCCAATATTCTCTCTTCTTTCCTGAAAACCTATACAAATCTTCACCTTCGCCTCCACAAGATAATGATCAGACATCCCTCCAGTTGCACCTCTCAGCACATTAACATCCAAAAGTCTCCCGTTCGCGCGCTTATCAATTAACCTGTAATCCAGTAACGCTCTCTGGCCATCTGTACTACTTACATACGTATACTTATGTATACCTCTCTTTTTAAACCAGGTATTCCTAATCACCAGTTATTTTTCAGCACATATATCTATAACCTCCTCACCATTTCCATTTACAACACTGAACACCCCGTGTACACCAATTCTTTTTATTCCCTCAACTGCCACATTACCAACCTTTGCATTCAAGTCAATCTTCACTATAACCCGGTCTCGTGCATCAAAACTACTAACACTCTCACTCAGCTGCTCCCAAAACACTTGTCACTCATAATTTTTCTTCTCATGCCCAGGTGCATATGCACCAATAATCACCCATCTCTCTCCATCCACTTTCAGTTTTAACCATATCAGTCAAGACGTTACTTTCTTACACTCTATCACATACTCCCACCACTCCTGTTTCAGGAGTAGAGCTACTCCTTCCCTTGCTCTTCTCCTCTCACTAACGAGTTACTTTACCCCCAAGACATTCCGAAACCACACTTCCACTTTACCCTTGGGCTTTGTTTCAGTCAGAGCCAGAACATCTAGGTTCCTTTCCTCAAACATACTACCTATCTCTCCTTTTTTCTCATTTTGTTTACATCCACACACATTTAGACACCCTAATCTGAGCCTACAAGGATGATGGGCATTCCCGGCGTAACTCCTTTATCTGTTTCCTCTTATAGAATATATATATATATATATATATATATATATATATATATATATATATATATATATATATATATATATATATATATATATATATATATATATATATATATTTATATATATCCCTGGGGATAGGGGATTAAGAATACATCCCACGTATTCCCTGCGTGTCGTAGAAGGCGACTAAAAGGGGAGGGAGCGGGGGGCTGGAAATCCCCATCTCTCTCTTTTTTTTTTTTTTTTCCAAAAGAAGGAACAGAGGGGGCCAGGTGAGGATATTCCAAAAAAGGCCCAGTCCTCTGTTGTTAACGCTACCTCGCTATCGCGGGAAATGGCGAATAGTATGAGAAAAAGGGAAAGGTATATATATATATATATATATATAAATATATATATATATATATATATATATATATATATATATATATATATATATATATATATATATATGTATATATATATATATATATATATATATATATATATATGTTTTTTTTTTTCTTCCAAAAGAAGGAACAGAGAAGGGGGCCAGGTGAGGATATTCCCTCAGGGACCCAGTCCTCTGTTCTTAACGCTACCTCGCTATCGCGGGAAATGGCGAATAGTATGAAAGAAAGAAAGATATATATATATATATATATATATATATATATATATATATATATATATATATATATATATATATATATATATATATATATATTCATATATATATATATATATATATATATATATATATATATATATATATATATATATATATATATATATATATATATATATATATATATATATATATATATATATATATATATATTGGTTCTCAGTGAATGTAGGTTTGCGGCAGTGGTGTGTGATGTCTCGTTGGTTGTTTAATTTGTTTATGGATGGGTTGTTTAGGGAGGTGAATGCAAGAGTTTTGGAAAGAGGGGCAAGTATGAAGTCTGTTGGGGATGAGAGAGCTTGGGAAGTGAGTCAGTTGTTGTTCGCTGATGATACAGCGCTGGTGGCTGATTCATGTGAGAAACTGCAGAAGCTGCTGACTGAGTTTGGTAAAGTGTGTCAAAGAAGAAAGTTAAGAGTAAATGTGAATAAGAGCAAGGTTATTAGGTACAGTAGGGTTGAGGGTCAAGTCAATTGGGAGGTAAGTTTGAATGGAGAAAAACTTGAGGAAGTAAAGTGTTTTAGATATCTGGGAGTGGATCTGGCAGCGGATGGAACCATGGAAGCGGAAGTGGATCATAGGGTGGGGGAGGGGGCGAAAATTCTGGGAGCCTTGAAGAATGTTTGGAAGTCGAGAACATTATCTCGGAAAGCAAAAATGGGTATGTTTGAAGGAATAGTGGTTCCAACAATGTTGAATGGTTGCGAGGCGTAGGCTATGGATACAGTTGTGCGAAGGAGGATGGATGTGCTGGAAATAAGATGTTTGAGGACAATGTGTGGTGTGAGGTGGTTTGATCGAGTAAGTAACGTAAGGGTAAGAGAGATGTGTGGAAATAAAAAGAGCGTGGTTGAGAGAGCAGAAGAGGGGGTTTTGAAATGGTTTGGGCACATGGAGAGAATGAGTGAGGAAAGATTGACCAAGAGGATATATGTGTCGGAGGTGGAGGGAACGAGAAGTGGGAGACCAAATTGGAGGTAGAAAGATGGAGTGAAAAAGATTTTGTGTGATCGGGGCCTGAACATGCAGGAGGGTGAAAGGAGGGCAAGGAATAGAGTGAATTGGATCAATTTGGTATACAGGGGTTGATGTGCTGTCAGTGGATTGAATTAGGACATGTCAAGCGTCTGGGGTAAACCATGGAGAGCTGTGTAGGTATGTATATTTGCGTGTGTGGACGTATATATATACATGTGTATGGGGGTGGGTTGGGCCATTTCTTTCGTCTGTTTCCTTGCGCTACCTCGCTATCGCGGGAGACAGCGACAAAGCAAAAAAAAAAGAAATATATATATATATATATATATATATATATATATATATATATATATATATATATATATATATATATATATTTCTTTCTTTCATTACTATTCGCCATCTCCCGCATTAGCGAGGTAGCGTTGAGAACAGAGGACTGGGCCTTTGAGGGAATATCCTCATTTGGCCCCCTTCTCTGTTCCCTCTTTTGGAAAATTAAAAAACAAGCGAGAGGGGAGGATTTCCAGCCCCCACTCTCAACCCTTTTAGTCGCCTTCTACGACACGCAGGGAATACGTGGGAAGTATTCTTTCTCCCCAAAACTCAGGGATAATATATATATATGTATATATTTTATATATATATATATATATATATATATATATATATATATATATATATATATATATATATATATATATATATATATATATATATATATATATATATATACAATTTTTTTTATACTATTCGCCATTTCCCGCGTTATCGAGGTAGCGTTAAGAACAGAAGACTGAGCCTTTGAGGGAATATCCTTACTTGGCCCCCTTCTCTGTTAATTCTTTTGGAAAATTAAAAACGAGAGGGGAGGATTTCCAGCCCCCCGCTCCCTTTCCTTTTGGTCGCGTTCTACATATATATATATATATATATATATATATATATATATATATATATATATATATATATATATATTTTTTTTTTTTTCTTATTTTTTTTTTATACCTCGTCGCTGTCTCCCGCGTTTGAGAGGTAGCGCAAGGAAACAGACGAAAGAAATGGCCCAACCCCCCCCCATACACATGTACATACACACGTCCACACACGCAAATATACATACCTACACAGCTTTCCATGGTTTACCCCGGACGCTTCACATGCCTTGATTCAATCCACTGACAGCACGTCAACCCCGGTATACCACATCGCTCCAATTCACTCTATTCCTTGCCCTCCTTTCACCCTCCTGCATGTTCAGGCCCCGATCACACAAAATCCTTTTCACTCCATCTTTCCACCTCCAATTTGGTCTCCCTCTTCTCCTCGTTCCCTCAACCTCCGACACATATATCCTCTTGGTCAATCTTTCCTCACTCATTCTCTCCATGTGCCCAAACCATTTCAAAACACCCTCTTCTGCTCTCTCAACCACGCTCTTTTTATTTCCACACATCTCTCTTACCCTTACGTTACTTACTCGATCAAACCACCTCACACCACACATTGTCCTCAAACATCTCATTTCCAGCACATCCATCCTCCTGCGAACAACTCTATCCATAGCCAACGCCTCGCAACCATACAACATTGTTGGAACCACTATTCCTTCAAACATACCCATTTTTGCTTTCCGGGATAATGTTCTCGACTTCCACACATTTTTCAAGGCTCCCAAAATTTTCGCCCCCTCCCCCACCCTATGATCCACTTCCGCTTCCATGGTTCCATCCGCTGACAGATCCACTCCCAGATATCTAAAACACTTCACTTCCTCCAGTTTTTCTCCATTCAAACTCACCTCCCAATTGACTTGACCCTCAACCCTACTGTACCTAATAACCTTGCTCTTATTCACATTTACTCTTAACTTTCTTCTTCCACACACTTTACCAAACTCCGTCATCAGCTTCTGCAGTTTCTCACATGAATCCGCCACCAGCGCTGTATCATCAGCGAACAACTACTGACTCACTTCCCAAGCTCTCTCATCCCCAACAGACTTCATACTTGCCCCTCTTTCCAAGACTCTTGCATTTACCTCCCTAACAACCCCATCCATAAACAAATTAAACAACCATGGAGACATCACACACCCCTGCCGCAAACCTACATTCACTGAGAACCAATCACTTTCCTCTCTTCCTACACGTACATATGCCTTACATCCTCGATAAAAACCTTTCACTGCTTCTAACAACTTGCCTCCCACACCATATATTCTTAATATCTTCCACAGAGCATCTCTATCAACTCTATCATATGCCTTCTCCAGATCCATAAATGCTACATACAAATCCATTTGCTTTTCTAAGTATTTCTCACATACATTCTTCAAAGCAAACACCTGATCCACACATCCTCTACCACTTCTGAAACCACACTGCTCTTCCCCAATCTGATGCTCTGTACATGCCTTCACCCTCTCAATCAATACTCAATCAGGATTGAACCTGAAGCGTCTGGGGTAAAACATGGAAAGTGTGTGGCGCCTGGATGTGGAAAGGGAGCTGTGGTTTCGGTGAATTATTTATATGACATCTAGAGACTCAGTATGAACGAATGGGGCCTTTGGTGTCTTTTCCAAGCGCTACCTCGCACACATGAGGGGGGAGGGGTTTGTTTTTCCATGTGTGGCGAGGTGGCGATGGGAACAAATAAAGTCAGAAAGTTTGAATTATTTACATGTGTATATATGTTTATATGTGTGTGTATATATATATGTGAACATTGAGATGTATAGGTATGTATATTTGCGTGTGTGTACGTGTATGTATATACATGTGTTTGTGGGTGGGTTGGGCCATTCTTTCGTCTGTTTCCTTGCGCTACCTAGCTAACGCGGGAGACAGCGACAGAGCTAAATAAATAGATAAATAAATATATAAATATACATATATATATACATATATATATATATATATATATATATATATATATATATATATATATATATATATATATATATATATATATATATATATATATATATATACATATATATATACTTTTTATTTTTTTTCTTTTTTTTTTTGCTTTGTCGCTGACTCCCGCGTTTGCGGGGTAGCGCAATGAAACAGACGAAAGAACTGGCCCAACCCACCCCCATACACATGTATATACATACACGTCCACACACGCAAATATACATACCTACACAGCTTTCCATGGTTTACCCCAGACGCCTCACATGACCTGATTCAATCCACTGTAGCACGTCAACCCCGGTATACCACATCGATCCAATTCACTCTATTCCTTGCCCTCCTTTCACCCTCATGCATGTTCAGGCCCCGATCACACAAAATCTTTTTCACTCCATACATATATATATATATATATATATATATATATATATATATATATATATATATATATATATATATATATATATATATATGGGAGCGGGGGGCTGGAAATCCTCCCCTCTCGTTTTTTTTTTTAATTTTCCAAAAGAAGGAGCAGAGAATTGGGCCAGGTGAGGGTATTCCCTCAAAGGCCCAGTCCTCTGTTCTTAACGCTACCTCGCTAATGCGGGAAATGGCGAATAGTTTGAAAAAAAAAAAAAAAAAAAAAAAAAAAAAAAATATATATATATATATATATATATATATATATATATATATATATATATATATATATATATATATATATATATATATATATATATATATATATATATATTTATATATATATATATATATATATATATATATATATATATATATTTTTTTTTTTTTTTTTTTTTATACTTTGTCGCTGTCTTCCGCGTTTGTGAGGTAGCGCAAGGAAACAGATGAAAGAAATGGCCCAACCCCCCCCCATACACATGAATATACATACGTCCACACACGCAAATATACATACCTACACAGCTTTCCATGGTTTACCCCAGACGCTTCACATGCCTTGATTCAATCCACTGACAGCACGTCAGCCCCGGTATACCACATCGCTCCAATTCACTCTATTCCTTGCCCTCCTTTCACCCTCCTGCATGTTCAGGCCCCGATCACACAAAATCTTTTTCACTCCATCTTTCCACCTCCAATTTGGTCTCCCTCTTCTCCTTGTTCCCTCCACCTCCGACACATATATCCTCTTGGTCAATCTTTCCTCACTCATCCTCTCCATGTGCCCAAACCACTTCAAAACACCCTCTTCTGCTCTCTCAACCACGCTCTTTTTATTTCCACACATCTCTCTTACCCTTACGTTACTCACTCGATCAAACCACCTCACACCACACATTGTCCTCAAACATCTCATTTCCAGCACATCCATCCTCCTGCGCACAACTCTATCCATAGCCCACACCTCGCAACCATACAACATTGTTGGAACCACTATTCCTTCAAACATACCCATTTTTGCTTTCCGAGATAATGTTCTCGACTTCCACACATTCGTCAAGGCCCCCAGAATTTTCGCCCCCTCCCCCACCCTATGATCCACTTCCGCTTCCATGGTTCCATCCGCTGCCAGATCCACTCCCAGATATCTAAAACATTTCACTTCCTCCAGTTTTTCTCCATTCAAACTCACCTCCCAATTGACTTGACCCTCAACCCTACTGTACCTAATAACCTTGCTCTTATTCACATTTACTCTTAACTTTCTTCTTCCACACACTTTACCAAACTCAGTCACTAGCTTCTGCAGTTTCACACATGAATCAGCCACCAGCGCTGTGTCATCAGCGAACAACAACTGACTCACTTCCCAAGCTCTCTCATCCACAACAGATTTCATACTTGCCCCTCTTTCCAAAACTCTTGCATTTACCTCCCTAACAACCCCATCCATAAACAAATTAAACAACCATGGAGACATCACACACCCCTGCCGCAAACCTACATTCACTGAGAACCAATCACTTTCCTCTCTTCCTACACGTACACATGCCTTACATCCTCGATAAAAACTTTTCACTGCTTCTAACAACTTTCCTCCCACACCATATATTCTTAATACCTTCCACAGAGCATCTCTATCAACTCTATCATATGCCTTCTCCAGATCCATAAATGCTACATACAAATCCATTTGCTTTTCTAAGTATTTCTCATATACATTCTTCAAAGCAAACACCTGATCCACACATCCTCTACCACTTCTGAAACCACACTGCTCTTCCCCAATCTGATGCTCTGTACATGCCTTCACCCTCTCAATTAATACCCTCCCATATAATTTAACAGGAATACTCAACAAACTTCTACCTCTGTAATTTGAGCACTCACTCTTATCCCCTTTGCCTTTGTACAATGGCACTATGCACGCATTCCGCTAATCCTCAGGCACCTCACCATGAGTCATACATACATTAAATAACCTTACCAACCAGTCAACAATACAGTCACCCCCTTTTTTAATAAATTCCACTGCAATACCATCCAAACCTGCTGCCTTGCCGGCTTTCATCTTCCGCAAAGCTTTCACTACCTCTTCTCTGTTTACCAAATCATTTTCCCTAACCCTGTCACTTTGCACACCACCTCGACCAAAACACCCTATATCTGCCACTCTATCATCAAACACATTCAACAAACCTTCAAAATACTCACTCCATCTCCTTCTCACATCACCACTACTTGTTATCACCTCCCCATTTGCGCCCTTCACTGAAGTTCCCATTTGCTCCCTTGTCTTACGCACTTTATTTACCTCCTTCCAGAACATCTTTTTTGTTCTCCCTAGAATTTAATGATACTCTCTCACCCCAACTCTCATTTGCCCTTTTTTTCACCTCTTGCACCTTTCTCTTGACCTCCTGTCTCTTTCTTTTATACATCTCCCACTCAATTGCATTTTTTCCCTGCAAAAATCGTCCAAATGCCTCTCTCTTCTCTTTCACTAATACTCTTACTTCTTCATCCCACCACTCACTACCCTTTCTAATCAACCCACCTCCCACTCTTCTCATGCCACAAGCATCTTTTGCGCAATCCATCACTGATTCCCTAAATACATCCCATTCCTCCCCCACTCCCCTTACTTCCATTGTTCTCACCTTTTTCCATTCTGTACTCAGTCTCTCCTGGTACTTCCTCACACAGGTCTCCTTCTCAAGCTCACTTACTCTCACCACCCTCTTCACCTGTCTATATATATATATAGACATATATATATATTTTTTTTTTTTTTTTTTTCATACTATTCGCTATTTCCCGCGATAGCGAGGTAGCGTTAAGAACAGAGGACTGGGCCTTTGAGGGAATATCCTCACCTGGACCTCTTCTCTGTTCCTTCTTTTGGAAAAAAAAAAAAAAAAAAAAAAAAGAAATATATATATATATATCTATATATATATATGTATATATATATATATATATATATATATATATATATATATATATATATATATATATATATATATATATATATATATATATATATATATATATATATATATATATATATATATATATATATATATATATATATATATATATGTATATATATATATATATACATATATATATATATATATATATATATATATATATATATATATATATATATATATATATATATATATATATATATATATATATATATATATATATATATATATATATATACATATATATATATACATATATATATATATTTCTTTTTTTTTTTCAAACTATTCGCCATTTCCCGCGTTAGCGAGGTAGCGTTAAGAACAGAGAACTGGGCCACTGAGCGAATATCCTCACCTGGCCCCCTTCTCTGTTCTTTCTTTTGGAAAATTAAAAAAAAAAAATTGAGAGGGGAGTATTTCCAGCCCCCCGCTCCCTCCCCTTCGAGTCGCCTTCTACGACACTCAGGGAATACGTGGGAAGTATTCTTTATCCCGTATCCCCATATATATATATATATATATATATATATATATATATATATATATATATATATATATATATATATATATATATATATATATATATATATATATATATGTATGTATACATATATATATATATATATATATATATAGATATATATAGATATATATAGATATATATATAGATATAAATAGATCGTTTTACCGTGACTATTTCAATCAAGCCAAATTGCCCAAGGTAACAGCGAGTTTTCTAACAAAGTTCGGTGTCTGATGGACATTGGGGTAGGAGTACACCAAGCTCTTGTAGCTCTATCAACATGCAACTGGGATATGGACCGAGCAATTGAACAACTATTGTCATAGATGCATACAGTAGAGTCATAGTAATGCTACTACGTTTGTGAATCAAGAACCATTGTAACCCAAACCTCGCCAGGTGGTAGAGTGTCCCGCAGTGTATCGAGACAGACTTCCCCAGAACTTTTTTAAAGGAGAAGTAAATGTTTATAGTTGTGTTACTGGAGTGATAGTTTTCATACATGGTGCTTTGACAATAAAATAGTGAAATTGGAAAAAATGTAGCTTAGACATCAAAGCTTATTGATACTGTGGTTAAATTGATGAGAACTATTATTGACGTTTGTGTAAATAAATTATACATTTCCCTTTTCCATAGCCAGTGGTTGAGCCATTATGTGACATTCATTTTTTCATTTCATTTCAAGCTAGAAGTTTCAGTTTTCTAAATTATTTATTACATTTTTCATATGTATATATATATATGTATATGTGTGTATGTGTGTGTATATGTGCGTATGTATGTGTATGTATATATATATTTATATATATATATATATATATATATATATATATATATATATATATATATATATATATATATATATATATATATATATATATATATATATATATATATATTATCCCTGGGGATAGGGGTGAAAGAATACTTCCCACGCATTCCTCGCGTGTCGTATTTTTTTAACTTTCCTTGTATTTTTTTAACTTTCTAAAATGGCTCAGACTGGGGTGTCTAAATGTGTGAGGATGTACCCAGGATGTGAAAAAAGGAGAGATAGGTAGTATGTTTGAGGAAAGGAACCTGGATGTTTTGGCTCTGAGTGAAACGAAGCGCAAGGGTGAAGGGGAAGAGTGGTTTGGGAAGGTCTTGGGAGTAAAGTCAGGGGTTAGTGAGAGGACAAGAGCAAGGGAAGGAGTAGCAGTACTCCTGAAACAGGAGTTGTGGGAGTATGTGATACAATGTGAGAAAGTAAATTCTCGATTGATATGGGTAAAACTGAAAGTTGATGGAGAGAGATGGGTGATTATTAGTGCATATGCACCTGGGCATGAGAAGAAAGATCATGAGAGGCAAGTGTTTTGGGAGCAGCTGAATGAGTGTGTTGGTGGTTTTGATGCACGAGACCGGGTTATAGTGATGGGTGATTTGAATGCAAAGGTGAGTAATGTGGCATTTCAGAGAATAATTGGTATACATGGAGTGTTCAGTGTTGTAAATGGAAATGGTGAAGAGCTTGTAGATTTATGTGCTGAAAAAGGACTGGTGATTGGGAATACCTGCTTTAAAAAGCGACATATACATAAGTATACGTATGCAAGTAGGAGAGATGGCCAGAGAGCGTTATTGGATTACGTGTTAAATGACAGGCGCGCAAAAGAGAGACTTTTGGATGTTAATGTGCTGAGAGGTGCAACTGGAGGGATGTCTGATCATTATCTTGTGGAGGCTAAGGTCAAGATTTGTATGGGTTTTCAAAAAAGAAGAGTGAATGTTGGGGTAAACAGGGTAGTGAGAGTAAGTGAACTTGGGAAGGAGACTTGTGTAAGGAAGTACCAGGAGAGACTGAGTACAGAATGGAAAAAGGTAAGAACAATGGGAGTAAGGGGAGTGGGGAAGGAATGTGATGTATTTAGGGAATCAGTGATGGATTGCGCAAAAGATGCTTGTGGCATGAAAAGAGTGGGAGGTGGGTTTATTAGAAAGTGTAGTGAGTGGTGGGATGAAGAGGTAAGAATATTAGTGAAAGAGAAGAGAGAGGCATTTGGACGATTTTTGCAGGAAAAAAATGCAGTTGAGTGGGAGATGTATAAAAGAAAGAGACAGGAGGTCAAGAGAAAGGTGCAAGAGATGAAAAAGAGGCCAAATGAGAGTTGGGGAGAGAGAGTATCATTAAATTTTAGGGAGAATAAAAAGATGTTCTGGAAGGAGGTAAATAAAGTGCATAAGATAAGGGAGCAAATGGGAACTTCAGTGAAGGGCGCAAATGGGGAGGTGATAACAAGTAGTGGTGATGTGAGAAGGAGATGGAGTGAGTATTTTGAAGGTTTGTTGAATGTGTTTGATGATAGAGTGGCAGATATAGGGTGTCTTGGTCGAGGTGGTGTGCAAAGTGAGAGGGTTACGGAAAATTATTTGGTAAACAGAGAAGAGGTAGTAAAAGCTTTGCGGAAGATGAAAGCTGGCAAGGCAGCAGGTTTGGATGGTATTGCAGTGGAATTTATTAAAAAAGGGGGTGGTGGGTTGGGTGTTTTGGGTGGGGTGTTGTGGGTTGGTTTTGGGGTGGTTTGTGGTTTTGGGGGTGTTGTTGGTGGTGTGGTGTTTGTGTGGGTGTGTTGTGGGTGGGTTGTTGTGTTTGGTGGGTTTTGTGTGTGTGGTGTTGGGGTTTTGGGTTGTTTGGGGTTTGGTGGTTTTGGGGGGGGGGGGTGGGGGGTGTGGGTTGGGTTGGTGGGGTTTTGGGTGTGTGGGGTTGTTGGGGGGGTTTTTGTGGGTGGTGTTGGGTGGTGTGTGTTGGTGGTTTGGGGTGGTGGGGGTGTGGGGGTTGGGGTGGGGGGGGTTTGGGTGTGTGGTGGGTGTTGGGGGTGGTTGGGGGGGGGGGGGGGGGGGGTTTGGTGGGTGTGTGTGGGGGGGTTGTTTTTGTTTTTTTGGGTTGTGGGTGGGTTTTTGTTGGGTTTGTGGTTGGGTTGGGGGGGGTGGGTGTGTGGTGTTGGGTGTTTTGTGGTGTTGTTGTGGGGTTTGTTTTTGGGGTGTGGGGGGGGGGGGGGGGGGGGGGGGGGGGGGGGGGGGGGGGGGGGGGGGGGGGGGGGGGGGGGGGGGGGGGGGGGGGGGGGGGGGGGGTGGGGGGGGGTTGGGGTTTGGGGGGGGGTGTGTTGTTTGTTTGGGTGTGTGGGTGGTGTTGGGGGGGGGGTTTGTTGTTGTGGGGTGGGGTGGGGGTTGGGGTGGGGGTGTTGGGGGGTTGTGTTGGGGGGGGGTTGGTTTTGGGTGTGGTGTGGGGTTTTGGTTGGGGTGGTGTTGGGTGGGGTTTGGTGGTGGGGTGGGGGGTGGGGGGGGTGTGTGTGGTGTTTTGGGGGGTTTTTGGTGGGGGTTTTGGTGGGGGGGGGGGGGTGGGGTGTGGGGGTTTTGTGGTGGGGGGGTTTTTGTTGGTGTGGTTGGGGGTGGGGGTGGTTGGGTTGGTTGGGGTGGTGTGTGGGTGGTGTGGGGTTTGTTGGGGGTGGGTGTTGGTGTTGTGGGTTGGGGTGGTGGGTTGGGGGTTGGTGGTTTTGTTGGTGGGGGGTGGTTTTGGTGGGGTTGTTTGTGGTTGGTTGTTGGGTGTGGTGGTGGTGTTGGGGTGGGTGGTTTTGGGGTTGGTGGTGGGGGGGTGGGGTTTGGTTTGGGTTGGTGGTGGTGGTGGTGTTGGTGGGGGGGGGGGGGGGTGGGTGGTGGGTGGGTGTGGGGGTGGTTGGGTGGGGGGGTTGGTTTTGGTTGTGTGGTTGGTTGTGTTGGATGTTTGGTTGGTGGTGTTTGGTTTGGGTGGTGGTTGTGGGTGTTGTGTGTGGGTGTGGGTGGTGTGGTTTGGGGGGGGTGTTTGTTGGTGTGGTGGGTGGTGTTGTGTGTGTTTTGGTGTGTTGTTGGGGTGGGTGTGTTTTGGTGTGTTGGTGTTGGGTTTGTGGTGTGGTTGTTGGTTTGGGGTGTGGGGGGGTTGTGTTGGGTTGTTGGTGGGTTGTGTGTGGGGTTTGGGGTGTGGGGTGGGGGTGTTGTTGGTGGTGTTGTGTGGGTGGGTTTGGGTTGGGGTGGGTGTTTGTTGTTGGTGTTGGGGGGTGGGTGGGGGTGTGGTGGTTTGGGGGTGGGGTTGTTGGGGTGGGGTTGTGTGTTTGTTGGTGTTGGTTTTTTGTTGTGTGGGGGTGTTTTTGGGGTTTTGGTGGTGGTGTGGTTTGTTGGTGGTGGTGTTTGGTTGTTGTTGTGTTTGTGTGGGTTGTGGTTGTGGTGGGTTTGGTGGGGGTTGTGGTTGGTGTTGGGTGTTTTGGGGGTGGTTTGTGTGTTTGTTTGGGGGTGGTTTTGGTGTGGGGTGTGGGGTGTGTGTTTGTGGTGGGTGTGTGTGTGTGGGTGGTTGTGTGTGGTTGGGGGTGTTTTGGTGGTTGGTTTGTTGGGGTGTGGTTTGTTGGTGTTTGTGTGGTTGTGGGGTGTGGTTTGGGTGGTTGTGTTTTGGTGGGTGTTGTGGGGTGGTTTGTGGATTGGGTGGGGGGTGTTTTTGGTGTGGTTGTTGGTGTTGTTGGGTGTGGTTGGGTGGTGTTGGTGGTTTGTGGTTGGGGTGTTGGTGGGTGTTTGGGTGTGGGTGGGTTGTTGGTTTTTGGGTTGGGGTGGTGTGTTTGTGGGGTTGGGTTTTGTGGTTGATTTGATGTTGTGGTGTGTGGGTTGGTTGGGTGTGGGGGTGTGTTGTGTGTTTGTTTGTGGTTTGTGGTGTTGGGTGTTTGGTTTTGGGTGGGTTTTTTGTGGTGGTTGGTGGTTGGTGGTGTTGTGGGGTGGTGTTTTTTGGTGGTGTGTGTGTGGTTTTGGGGTTGGTTGTGTTTGTTGGTGATGTGTGGTGGTGGGGTTGTGGTGGTGTGTTGGTTGGGTTTTGGGGGGGGGGTGGGTGTTGTGGGTGTTGGGTGTGTGGTGGTGTTTGGGGTTGGGGGGGGTTGGTGGGTTTGTGTGTGTGTTTGTGATGTGTTGGGTGTGTTGTTGTGGGGTGTTTTGGGGGTTGTGTTTTGTGGGGTTGTGTGGGGTGTTGTTTATTGTGGGGGTTGTTTGTGGGTGTGTTGTGGTGTTGGGTTTTGGTGGGGGTGGTGTGTGTGTTTGTTTTGTGGGAGTTTGGTTTTGGGTTTTTTGTTTTGTGTTTGGTGTTTTTTTGGATGTGGTTGTGTGATGGGGTGTTGTTTGGTGTGTTGGTGGGTGTGTGTTTTGTGTTGGTAGTTTGGTGTGTGGGGTGTTGGTGTGGAGGGTTGGTTGTGTGGGGGTTTGTGGTGATTTGGGGGGTGTGGGGGGTGGGGGTTGGGGGGTGGGTGGGGTTGGTTGGGGTGGGTTGGGGGGTGGGTGTGGTGATGGTTGGATGGTTGTGTTGTGGGGTTGGGGTGGGGGTTTGTTTTGTTGGTTGGGGGTTTGGGGGTGGGTGGTGGTTTTGATGGTTTGGTTTGTGTTGGTGGTTGGGGTGGTGGGGTGTGTTGGGGGGTGGGTGGGTGGGTTGTTTGTTGGTTGTGGTGGTTTGGGACTGTATTGTTGACTGGCTGGTAAGGTTATTTAATGTATGTATGACTCATGGTGAGGTGCCTGAGGATTGGCGGAATGGCTGCATAGTGCCATTGTACAAAGGCAAAGGGGATAAGAGTGAGTGCTCAAATTACAGAGGTATAAGTTTGTTGAGTATTCCTGGTAAATTACATGGGAGGGTATTGATTGATGGTGAAGGCATGTACAGAGCATCATATTGAGGAATAGCAATGTGGTTTCAGAAGTGGTAGAGGATGTGTGGGTCAGGTGTTTGCTTTGAAGAATGTATGTGAGAAATACTTAGAAAAGCAAATGGATTTGTATGTAGCATTTATGGATCTGGAGAAGGCATATGATAGGGTTGATAGAGATGGTCTGTGGAAGGTATTAAGAATATATGGTGTGAGAGGCAAGTTGTTAGATGCAGTGAAAAGTTTTTATGGAGGATGTAAGGCATATGTACGTGTAGGAAGAGAGGAAAGTGATTGATTCTCAGTGAATGTAGGTTTGCGGCAGGGGTGTGTGATGTTTCCATGGTTGTTTAATTTGATTATGGATGGGGTTGTTAGGGAGTTTTGGAAAGAGGGACAAGTAGGAAGTCTGTTGGGGATGAGAGAGCTTGGGAAGTGAGTCAGTTGTTGTTCGCTGATGATACAGCGCTGGTGGCTGATTCATGTGAGAAACTGCAGAAGCTGGTGACTGAGTTTGGTAAAGTGTGTGAAAGAAGAAAATTAAGAGTAAATGTGAATAAGAGCAAGGTAATTAGGTAAAGTAGGGTTGAGGGTCAAGTCAATTGGGAGGTAAGCTTGAATGGAGAAAAACTTGAGGAAGTAAAGTGTTTTAGATATCTGGGAGTGGATCTGGCAGCGGATGGAACCATGGAAGCGGAAGTGGATCATAGGGTGGGGGAGGTGGCGAAAATTCTGGGAGCCTTGAAGAATGTTTGGAAGTCGAGAACATTATCTCGGAAAGCAAAAATGGGTATGTTTGAAGGAATAGTGTTCCAACAATGTTGTATGGTTGCGAGGCGTGGACTATGGATAGAGTTGTGCGCAGGAGGATGGATGTGCTGGAAATGAGATGTTTGAGGACAATGTGTGGTGTGAGGTGGTTTGATCGAGTAAGTAATGTAAGGGTAAGAGAGATGTGTGGAAATAAAAAGAGCGTGGTTGATAGAGGAGAAGAGGGTGCTTTGAAATGGTTTGGGCACATGGAGAGAATGAGTGAGGAAAGATTGACCAAGAGGATATATGTGTCGGAGGTGGAGGGAACGAGGAGAATTGGGAGACCAAATTGGAGGTGGAAAGATGGAGTGAAAAAGATTTTGTGTGATCGGGGCCTGAATATGCAAGAGGGTGAAAGGAGGGCAAGGAATAGAGTGAATTGGATCGATGTTGTATACCGGGGTTGACGTGCTGTCAGTGGATTGAATCAGGGCATGTGAAGCGTCTGGGGAAACCATGGAAAGCTGTGTAGGTATGTATATTTGCGTGTGTGGACGTATTTGTATACATGTGTATGTGGGTGAGTTGGGCCATTTCTTTCGTCTGTTTCCTTTCGCTACCTCGAAAACGTGGGAGACAGCGACAAAGCAAAAAAAAAAAAAATAAATAAATAAATATAAGAGGACTAGGCCTTTGAGGGAATATCCTCACCTGGACCTCTTCTCCGTTCCTTCTTTTGGAAAAAAAAAAAAAAAAGGAACGAGAGGGGAGGATTTCCAGCCCCCCGCTCTCTTCCCATTTAGTCGCCTTCTACGACACGCAGGGAATGCGTGGGAAGTATTCTTTCTCCCCTATCCCCAGGGAATATATATATATATATATATATATATATATATATATATATATATATGTATATATATATATATATATATATATATATATATATATATATATATATATATATATATATATATATATTATTTTTTTCTTATTATACTTTGTCGCTGTCTCCCGCGTTTGCGAGGTAGCGCAAGGAAACAGACGAAAGAAATGGCCCAACCCCCCCCCCCCCATACACATGTATATACATACGTCCACACACGCAAATGTACATACCTACACAGCTTTCCATGGTTTACCCCGGACGCTTCACATGCCCTGCTTCAATCCACTGACAGCACGTCAACCCTGGTATACCACATCGCTCCAATTCACTCTATTCCTTGCCCTCCTTTCACCCTCCTGCATGTTCAGGCCCCGATCACAGAAAATCTTTTTCACTCCATCTTTCCACCTCCAATTTGGTCTCCCTCTTCTCCTTGTTCCCTCCGCCTCCGACACATATATCCTCTTGGTCAATCTTACCTCACTCATCCTCTCCATGTGCCCAAACCACTTCAAAACACCCTCTTCTGCTCTCTCAACCACGCTCTTTTTATTTCCACACATCTCTCTTACCCTTACGTTGCTCACTCGATCAAACCACCTCACACCACACATTGTCCTCAAACATCTCATTTCCAGCACATCCATCCTCCTGCGCACAACTCTATCCATAACCCACGCCTCGCAACCATACAACATTGTTGGAACCACTATTCCTTCAAACATACCCATTTTTGCTTTCCGAGATAATGTTCTCGACTTCCACACATTCTTCAAGGCTCCCAGGATTTTCGCCCCCTCCCCCACCCTATGATCCACTTCCGCTTCCATGGTTCCATCCGCTGCCAGATCCACTCCCAGATATCTAAAACACTTCACTTCCTCCAGTTTTTCTCCATTCAAACTCACCTCCCAATTGACTTGACCCTCAACCCTACTGTACCTAATAACCTTGCTCTTATTCACATTTACTCTTAACTTTCTTCTTCCACACACTTTTCGAAGCTCAGTCACCAGCTTCTGCAGTTTTTCACATGAATCAGCCACCAGCGCTGTATAATCAGCTGACTCACTTCCCAAGCTCTCTCATCCCCAACAGACTTCATACTTGCCCCTCTTTCCAAAACTCTTGCATTTACCTCCCTAACAACCCCATCCATAAACAAATTAAACAATCATGGAGACATCACACACCCCTGCCGCAAACCTACATTCACTGAGAACCAATCACTTTCCTCTCTTCCTACACGTACACATGCCTTACATCGTCGATAAAAACTTTTCACTGCTTCTAACAACTTTCCTCCCACGCCATATATTCTTAATACCTTCTACTTGTTATCACCCCCCACTTGCGCCCTTTACCGAAGTTCCCATTTGCTCCCTTGTCTTACGCACTTTATTTACCTCCTTCCAGAACATCTTTTTATTCTCCCTAAAATTTAATGATACTCTCTCACCCCAACTCTCATTTGCCATTTTTTTCACCTCTTGCACCTTTCTCTTGACCTCCTGTCTCTTTCTTTTATACATCTCCCACTCAATTGCATTTTTTCCCTGCAAAAATCGTCCAAATGCCTCTCTCTTCTCTTTGACTAATACTCTTACTTCTTCATCCCACCACTCACTACCCTTTCTAATCAACCCACCTCCCACTCTTCTCATGCCACAAGCATCTTTTGCGCAATCCATCACTGATTCCCTAAATACATCCCATTCCTCCCCCACTCCCCTTACTTCCATTGTTCTCACCTTTTTCCATTCTGTACTCAGTCTCTCCTGGTACTTCTTCACACAGGTCTCCTTCTCAAGCTCACTTACTCTCACCACCCTCTTCACCCCAACATTCACTCTTCTTTTCTGAAAACCCATACAAATCTTCACCTTAGCCTCCACAAGATAATGATCAGACATCCCTCCAGTTGCACCTCTCAGAACATTAACATCCAAAAGTCTCTCTTTCGCGCGGCTGTCAATTAACACGTAATCCAATAAAGCTCTCTGGCCATCTCTCCTACTTACATAAGTATACTTATGTATATCTCGCTTTTTAAACCAGGTATTCCCAATCATCAGTCCTTTTTCAGAACATAAATCTAAAAGCTCTTCACCATTTCCATTTACAACACTGAACACCCCATGTATACCAATTATTCCCTCAACTGCCACATTACTCACCTTTGCATTTAAATCACCCATCACTATGACCCGGTCTCGTGCATCAAAACCACTAACACACTCATTCAGCTGCTCCCAAAACACTTGCCTCTCTTGATCTTTCTTCTCATGCCCAGGTGCATATGCACCAATAATCACCCACCTCTCTCCATCAACTTTCAGTTTTACTCATATTAATCGAGAATTTACTTTCTTACTCTCTATCACATACTCCCACAACTCCTGTTTCAGGAGTATTGCTACTCCTTCCCTTGCTCTTGTCCTCTCACTAACCCCTGACTTTACTCCCCAGACATTCCCAAACCACTCTTCCCCTTTACCCTTGAGCTTCGTTTCACTCAGAGCCAAAACAACCAGGTTCCTTTCCTCAAACATACTACCTATCTCTCCTTTTTTCACATCTTGGTTACATCCACACACCTTTAGACACCCCACTCTGAGCCTTCGTATCTGTGCGTGTGTGGACGTGTGTATATATATATATATATATATATATATATATATATATATATATATATATATATATATATATATATATATATATATATATATATATATATATATATAAAAGAAAGAAAAAAAAAGATATATATATATATATATATATATATATATAATTAAGATAATATATATATTTGCTTTATCGCTGTTTCCCGCTTTTGCGAGGTAGCGCAAGGAAACAGACGAAAGAAATGGCCCAACCCACCCCCATACACATGTATATACATACACGTCCACATACGCAAATATACATACCTACACAGCTTTCCATGGCTTACTCTAGACGCTTCACATGCCCTGATTCAATCCACTGATAGCACGTCAACCCCGGTATACCACATCGATCCAATTCACTCTATTCCTTGCCCTCCTTTCACACTCCTGCATGTTCAGGCCCCGATCACACAAAATCTTTTTCACTCCATCTTTCCACCTATAATTTGGTCTCCCACTTCTCCTCGTTCCCTCCACCTCCGACACATATATCCTCTTGGTCAATCTTTCCTCACTCATTCTCTCCATGTGCCCAAACCATTTCAAAACACACTCGTCGGCTCTCTCAACCACGCTCATTTTATTTCCACATATCTCTCTTACCCTTACATTACTTACTCGATCAAACCACCTCACACCACACATTGTCCTCAAACATCTCATTTCCAGCACATCCATCCTCCTGCGCACAACTCTATCCATAGCCCACGCCTCGCAACCATACAACATTGTTGGAACCACTATTCCTTCATACATACCCATTTTTGCTTTCCGAGATAATGTTCTCGACTTCCACACATTCTTCAAGGCCCCCAGAATTTTCGCCCCCTCCCCCACCCTATGATCCACTTCCCAGATATCTTCCCAGATCCACTCCCAGATATCTAAAAAACTTCACTTCCTCAAGTTTTTCTCCTTTCAAACTCACCTCCCAATTGACTTGACCCTCAACCCTACTGTACCTAATAACCTTGCTCTTATTCACATTTACTCTTAACTTTCTTCTTTGACACACTTTACCAAACTCAGTCACCAGCTTCTGCAGTTTCTCACATGAATCAGCCACCAGCGCTGTATCATCAGCGAACAACAAATGACTCACTTCCCAAGCTCTCTCATCCCCAACAGACTTCATACTTGCCCCTCTTTCCAAAACTCTTGCATTTACCTCCCTAACAACCCCATCCATAAACAAATTAAACAATCATGGAGACATCACACACCCCTGCCGCAAACCTACATTCACTGAGAACCAATCACTTTCCTCTCTTCCTACACGTACATATGCCTTACATCCTCGATAAAAACTTTTCACTGCTTCTAACAACTTTCCTCCCACACCATATATTCTTAATACCTTCCACAGAGCATCTCTATCAACTCTATCATATGCCTTGTCCAAATCCATAAATGCTACATACAAATCCATTTGCTTTTCTAAGTATTTCTCACATACATTCTTCAAAGCAAACACCTGATCCACACATCCTCTACCACTTCTGAAACCACACTGCTCTTCCCCAATCTGATGCTCCGTACATGCCTTCACCCTCTCAATCAATACCCTCCCATATAATTTACCAGGAATACTCAACAAACTTATACCTCTGTAATTTGAGCACTCACTCTTATCCCCTTTGCCTTTGTACAATGGCACTATGCACGCATTCCGCCAATCCTCAGGCACCTCACCATGAGTCATACATACATTAAATAACCTTACCAGCCAGTCAACAATACAGTCACCCCATTTTTTAATAAATTCCACTGCAATACCATCCAAACCTGCTGCCTTGCCGGCTTTCATCTTCCGCAAAGCTTCCACTACCTCTTCTCTGTTTACCAAATCATTTTCCCTAACCCTCTCACTTTGCACATCCCCTCGATCAAAACACCCTATATCTGCCACTCTATCATCAAACACATTCAACAAACCTTCAAAATACTCACTCCATCTCCTTCTCACATCACCACTACTTGTTATCACCTCCCCATATGCGCCCTTCACTGAAGTTCCCATTTGCTCCCTTGTCTTACGCACTTTATTTACCTCATTCCAGAACATCTTTTTATTCTCCCTAAAATTTAATGATACTCTCTCACCACAACTCTCATTTGTCCTTTTTTTCACCTCTTGCACCTTTCTCTTGACCTCCTGTCTCTTTCTTTTATAAATCTCCCACTCAATTGCATTTTTTCCCTGCAAAAATCGTCCAAATGCCTCTCTCTTCTCTTTCACTACTACTCTTACTTCTTCATCCCACCACTCACTACCCTTTCTAATCAACCCACCTCCCACTCTTCTCATGCCACAAGCATCTTTTGCGCAATCCATCACTGATTCCCTAAATACATCCCATTCCTCCCCCACTCCCCTTACTTCCATTGTTCTCACCTTTTTCCATTCTCTACTCAGTCTCACCTGGTACTTCCTCACACAGGTCTCCTTCCAAAGCTCACTTACTCTCACCACCCTCTTCATCCCAACATTCACTCTTCTTTTCTGAAAACCCATACAAATCTTCACCTTAGCCTCCACAAGATAATGATCAGACATCCCTCCAGTTGCACCTCTCAGCACATTAACATCCAAAAGTCTCTCTTTCGCACGCCTGTCAATTAACACGTAATCCAATAACGCTCTCTGGCCATCTCTCCTACTTACATAAGTATACTTATGTATATCTCGCTTTTTAAACCTGGTATTCCCAATCATCAGTCCTTTTTCAGCGCACAAATCTACAAGCTCTTCACCATTTCCATTTACAACACTGAACACCCCATGTATACCAATTATTCCCTCAACTGCCACATTACTCAACTTTATATATATATATATATATATATATATATATATATATATATATATATATATATATATATATATATATATATATATATATATATATATATATATATATATATATATGGGTACGTTTGAAGGAATAGTGGTTCCAACAATGTTGTATGGTTGCGAGGCGTGGGCTATGGATAGAGTTGTGCGCAGGAGGATGGATGTGCTGGAAATGAGATGTTTGAGGACAATGTGTGGTGTGAGGTGGTTTGATCGAGTGAGTAACGTAAGGGTAAGAGAGATGTGTGGAAAGAAAAAGAGCGTGGTTGAGAGAGCAGAAGAGGGTGTTTTGAAGTGGTTTGGGCACATGGAGAGAATGAGTGAGGAAAGATTGACCAAGAGGATATATGTGTCGGAGGTGGAGGGAACGAGGAGAAGAGGGAGACCAAATTGGAGGTGGAAAGATGTAATGAAAAAGATTTTGTGTGATCGGGGCCTGAACATGCAGGAGGGTGAAAGGAGGGCAAGGAATAGAGTGAATTGGAGTGATGTGGTATACCGGGGTTGACGTGCTGTCAGTTGATTGAATCAAGGCATGTGAAGCGTCTGGGGTAAACCATGGAAAGCTGTGCAGGTATGTATATTTGCGTGTGTGGACGTATGTATATACATGTGTATGGGGGGGTTGGGCCATTTCTTTCGTCTGTTTCCTTGCGCTA
The DNA here is from genome assembly GCF_036320965.1 of Panulirus ornatus. Taxonomy (NCBI): domain Eukaryota; kingdom Metazoa; phylum Arthropoda; class Malacostraca; order Decapoda; family Palinuridae; genus Panulirus; species Panulirus ornatus. Next base: position 53,654,708 of record NC_092238.1, on the reverse strand, counting down.
CCTTGCAAACGCGGGAGACAGCGACAAAGTATAAAAAAAAAAAAAAAAAAATATATATATATATATATATATATATATATATATATATATATATATATATATATATATATATATATATATGTGTATATATATATATATATATACATATTTTCCCTGGGGATAGGGGAGAAAGAATACTTCCCACGTATTCCCTGCGTGTCGTAGAAGGCGACTAAAAGGGGAGGGAGCGGGGGGCTGGAAATCCTCCCCTCTCATTTTTTTCTAATTTTCCAAAAGAAGGAACAGAGAATTGGGCCAGGTGACGATTTTCCCTCAAAGGCCCAGGCCTCTGTTCTTAACGCTACCTCGCTAATGCGGGAAATGGCGAATAGTTTGAAAAAATATATACATATATATATATATATATATATATATATATATATATATATATATATATATATATATATATATATATATATATATATATATATATATATATATATATATATATATATATATATATATATATATATATATATATATATCCCCTATCCCTGGGCATACGATAAAAAGAAAACTTCTGACGAATTCCTCACGTGTAGTAGAAGGCGACTAAAGGGACGGGAGCAGATAGCTAGAAACAACTCCCTCTTTGTATTTTGATTTTCTAAAAAGGGAAACAGAAGAAGGAGTCACGCGGGGAGTGCTTATCCACCTCGACGGCTCAGATTGCGATGTGTAAATGTGTGTGTATGTAACCAAGATGAGAAAAAAAAGAGAAATAGGTAGTATGTTTGAGTAGGAAAGGAAGCAGGATGTTTTGACTTTGATTGAAACGAAGCTCAAGGGTAAAGGGGAAGAGTTGTTGGGGAATGTTTTTGAAGTAAAGTCTGGTGTTGGTGAGAGGGCAAGAACAAGGGAAGGAGTAGCACTACTCCTGAAAGAGGAGTGGTGGGAGTATGTGAAAAAGTGTAAGAAAGTAAACTCTAGACTGATTTGGGCAAAACTGAAAGTGGATGGAGAAAAATGGATGATTATTAGTTCCTATGCGCCTGGGCATGAGGAGAAAGATCATGAGAGGCAAGTGTTTTCTGAGAAGGTGAGTGAGTGTGTTAGTAGTTTTGATGCACGAGACCGGGTTATAGTGATGCGTGATTTAAATGCAAAGGTGAGTAATGCGGCAGTTGAGGAAATAATTTTTGTACATGGGGTGTTCAGTATTGTAAATGGGAATTGTGAAGAGATTGTGGATTTGTGTGCTGAAAAGTACTGGTGATTGGGAATATCTGGTTTGAAAAAAGAGAAATACATAAGTATACGTTTGTATGTCGGAGAGATGGCCAGAGAGCATTTCTGTATTACGTGTTAATCGGTAAGCCCGTGAAACAGAGAGTTTTGGATGTTAATGTGCTGAGAGGTGCAACTGGAGGAATGTCTGATCATTATCTTGTAGAGGCGAAGGTTAAGATTTGAAGAGGTTTTCAGAAAAGAAGAAAGAATGTTGGTGTGAAGAGAGTGGTGACAGTAAGTGAGCTCGGGAAGGAGACTTGTGTGAGGAAGTACCAGGAGAGACTGAGTAAAGAATGGAAAAAGATGAGAGCAAAGGACGTAAGGGTAGTGTGGGAGGAATAGGATATATCTAGGGAAGCAGTGATGGCTTGCGCAAAAGATGCTTGTGGCATGAGAGGCGTAGGAGGTGCGCAGATTAGAAAGGGTAGTAAGTGGTGGGATAAAGAAGCAAGATTATTAGTGAAAGAGAAGAGAGAGATTTTTGGACGAGTTTTGCAGGGAAATAGTGCAAATGACTGTGAGATGTATAAAACAAAGAGGCAGGAGGTCAAGAGAAAGGTGCAAGAGGTGAAAAAGCGGGGAAATGAGAGTTGGGGTGAGAGAGTATCATTAAATTTTCGGAAGGATAAAAAGATTCTTTGGAAGGAAGTAAATAAAGTGCATAAGTCAAGAAACATATGGGAACTTCGGTGAAGGGGGCTAATGGGGAGGTGATAACAAGTACTGGTGATATGAGAAGGAGATGGAGTGAGTACTTTCAAGGTTTGTTGAATGTTTTAGATGATAGAGTGGCAGATATAGGGTGTTTTGGTTGAGGTGGTGTGCAAAGTGAGAAGGTTAGAGAGAATGATTTGGTAAACAGAGAAGAGGTAGTAAAAGCTTTGCGGAAGATGAAAACCGGCAAGGAAGCGGGTTTGGATGGTACTGCAGTGGAATATATTAAAAAAAGAGGGGTGACAGTGTTGTTGACTGGTTGGTAAGGATATTTAATGTATGTATGACTCATGTTGAGGTGCCTG
>NC_092238.1:53627420-53647420 GCF_036320965.1 Panulirus ornatus | reverse complement strand
CAATCTTTCCACCTCCAATTTGGTCTCCCTCTTCTCCTCGTTCCCTCCACCTCCGACACATATACCCTCTTGGTCAATCTTTCCTCACTCATTCTCTCCATGTGACAAAACCATTTCAAAACACCCTCTTCTGCTCTCTCAACCACGCTCTTTTTATTTCCACACATCTCTCTTACCCTTACGTTACTTACTCGATCAAACCACCTCACACCACACATTGTCCTCAAACATCTCATTTCCAGCACATCCATCCTCCTGCGCACAACTCTATCCATAGTCCACGCCTCGCAACCATACAACATTGTTGGAACCACTATTCCTTCAAACATACCCATTTTTGCTTTCCGAGATAATGTTCTCGACTTCCACACATTCTTCAAGGCTCCCAGAATTTACGCCTCCTCCCCCACGATATGATCCACTTCCGCTTCCATGTTTCCATCCGCTGCCAGATCCACTCCCAGATATCTAAAACACTTCACTTCCTCCAGTTTTTCTCCATTCAAACTCACCTCCCAATTGACTTGACCCTCAACCCTACTGTACCTAATAACCTTGCTCTTATTCACATTTACTCTTAACTTTCTTCTTTCACACACTTTACCAAACTCAGTCACCAGCTTCTGCAGTTTCTCACATGAATCAGCCACCAGCGCTGTATCATCAGCGAACAACAACTGACTCACTTCCCAAGCTCTCTCATCCCCAACAGACTTCATCCTTGCCCCTCTTTCCAAAACTCTTGCATTCACCTCCCTAACAACCTCATCCATAAACAAATTAAACAACCATGGAGACATCACACACCCCTGCCGCAAACCTACATTCACTAAGAACCAATCACTTTCCTCTCTTCCTACACGTACACATGCCTTACATCCTCGATAAAAACTTTTCACTGCATCTAACAACTTGCCTCCCACACCATATATTCTTAATACCTTCCACAGAGCATCTCTATCAACTCTATCATATGCCTTCTCCAGATCCATAAATGCTACATACAAATCCATTTGCTTTTCTAAGTATTTCTCACATACATTCTTCAAAGCAAACACCTGATCCACACATCCTCTACCACTTCTGAAACCACACTGCTCTTCCCCAATCTGATGCTCTGTACATGCCTTCACCCTCTCAATCAATACCCTCCCATACAATTTGCCAGGAATACTCAACAAACTTATACCTCTGTAATTTGAGCACTCACTCTTATCCCCTTTGCCTTTGTACAATGGCACTATGCACGCATTCCGCCAATCCTCAGGCACCTCACTATGAGTCATACATACATTAAATAACTTTACCAATCAGTCAAGAATACAGTCACCCCCTTTTTTAATAAATTCCACTGCAATACCATCCAAACCTGCTGCCTTGCCGGCTTTCATCTTCCGCAAAGCTTTTACTACCTCTTCTCTGTTTACCAAATCATTTTCACTAACCCTCGCACTTTGCACACCACCTCGACCAAAACACCCTATATCTGCCACTCTATCATCAAACACATTCAACAAACCTTCAAAATACTCACTCCATCTCCTTCTCACATCACCACTACTTGTTATCACCACCCCATTTGCGCCCTTCACTGAAGTTCCCATTTGCTCCCTTGTCTTACGAACCTTATTTACCTCCTTCCAGAACATGTTTTTATTCTCCCTAAAATTTAATGATACTCTCTCACCCCAACTCTCATTTGCCTTTTTTCTCACCTCTTGCACCTTTCTCTTGACCTCCTGTCTCTTTCTTTTATACGTCCCCCACTCAATTTCATTTTTTCCCTGCAAAAATCGTCCAAATGCCTCTCTCTTCTCTTTCACTAATACTCTTACTTCTTCATCGCACCACTCACTACTCTTACTTCTTCATCCCACCACTCACTACCCTTTCTAATCAACCCACCTCCCACTCTTCTCATGCCACAAGCATCTTTTGCGGACTCCATCACTGATTCCCGAAATACATCCCATTCCTCCCCCACTCCCCTTACTTCCATTGTTCTCACCTTTTTCCATTCTGTACTCAGTCTCCCCTGGTACTTCCTCACACAAGTCTCCTTCCCAAGCTCACTTACTCTCGCCACCCTCTTCATCCCAACATTCACTCTTCTTTTCTGGATACCCATACAAATCTTCACCTTAGCCTCCACAAGATAATGATCAGACATCCCTCCAGTTGCACCTCTCAGAACATTAACATCCAAAAGTCTCTCTTTCGCACGCCTGTCAATTAACACGTAATCCAATAACGCTCTCTGGCCATCTCTCCTACTTACATAAGTATACTTATGTATATCTCGCTTTTTAAACCAGGTATTCCCAATCATCAGTCCTTTTTCAGCACATAAATCGACAAGCTCTTCACCAATTCCATTTACAACACTGAACACCCCATGTATACCAATTATTCCCTCAACTGCCACATTACTCACCTTTGCATTCAAATCACCCAACACTATAACCCGGTCTTGTGCATCAAAACCACTAACACACTCATTCAGCTGCTCCCAAAACACTTGCCTCTCATGATCTTTCTTCTCATGCCTAGGTGCATATGCACCAATAATAACCCATCTCTCTCCATCAACTTTCAGTTTTACCCATATTAATCGAGAATTTACTTTTTTACATTCTATCACAAACTTCCACAACTCCTGTTTCAGGAGTACTGCTACTCCTTCCCTTGCTCTTGTCTCTCAATAACCCCTGACTTTACTCCCAAGACATTCCCAAACCACTCTTCCCCTTTACCCTTGAGCGCGGGCCAGAAATCCTTCCCTCCTTGTATTTTTTTAACTTTTTAAAATGGGAAACAGAAGAAGGAGTCGCGCGGGGAGTGCTCATCCTCCTCGAAGGCTCAGATTGGGGTGCCTAAATGTGTGTGGATGTAACTAAGATTTGAAAAAAGGAGAGATAGGTAGTATGTTTGAGGAAAGGACCCTGGATGTTTTGGCTCTGAGTGAATATATATATATATATATATATATATATATATATATATATATATATATATATATATATATATATATATATATATATATATATATATATATATATATATATATATATATATATATATATATATATATATATATATATATATATATATATATATATATATATATATATATATATGTATATATATATATATATATTGTGGGAGTATGTGATAGAATGTAAGAAAGTAAATTCTCGATTAATATGGGTAAAATTGAAAGTTGATGGAGAGAGGTGGGTGATTATTGGTGCATATGCACCTGGGCATGAGAAGAAAGATCATGAGAGGCAAGTGTTTTGGGAGCAGCTGAATGAGTGTGTTAGCGGTTTTGATGCACGAGACCGGGTTATAGTGATGGGTGATTTGAATGCAAAGGTGAGTAATGTGGCAGTTGAGGGAATAATTGGTATGCATGGGGTGTTCAGTGTTGTAAATGGAAATGGCGAAGAGCTTGTAGATTTATGTGCTGAAAAAGGACTGATGATTGGGAATACCTGGTTTAAAAAGCGAGATATACATAAGTATACTTATGTAAGTAGGAGAGATGGCCAGAGAGCGTTATTGGATTACGTGTTAATTGACAGGCGTGCGAAAGAGAGACTTTTGGATGTTAATGTGCTGAGAGGTGCAACTGGAGGGTTGTCTGATCATTATCTTGTGGAGGCTAAGGTGAAGATTAGTATGGGTTTTCAGAAAAGAGGAGTGAATGTTGGGGTGAAGAAGGTGGTGAGAATAAGTGAGCTTGGGAAGGAGACCTGTGTGGGGAAGTACCAGGAGAGACTGTGTACAGAATGGAAAAAGGTGAGAACAATGGAAGTAAGGGGAGTGGGGGAGGAATGGGATGTATTTAGGGAATCAGTGATGGATTGCGCAAAAGATGCTTGTGGCATGAGAAGAGTGGGAGGTGGGCTGTTTAGAAAGGGTAGTGAGTGGTGGGATGAAGAAGTGAGAGTATTAGTGAAGGAGAAGAGAGAGGCATTTGGACGATTTTTGCAGGGAGAAGGTGCAATTGAGTGGGAGAAGTATAAAAGAAAGAGACAGGAGGTCGGGAGAAAGGTGCAAGAGGTGAAAAAAAGGGCAAATGAGAGTTGGGGTGAGAGACTATCAGTGGATTTTAGGGAGAATGAAGGGATGTTCTGGAAGGAGGTAAATAGGGTGCGTGGGACAGGGGAGCAAATGGGAACTTCAGTGGGGGGCGTAAATGGGGAGGTGATAACAAGTAGTGGTGATGTGAGAAGGAGATGGAATGAGTATTTTGAAGGTTTGTTGAATGTGTCTGATGACAGAGTGGCGGATGTAGGGTGTTTTGGTCGAGGTGGTGTGCAAAGTGAGAGGGTTAGGGGAAATGATTTGGTAGGCAGAGAAGAGGTAGTAAAAGCTTTGCGGAAGGTGAAAGCCGGCAAGGCAGCAGGTTTGGATGGTATTGCAGTGGAATTTATTAAAAAGGGGGGTGACTGTGTTGTTGACTGGTTGGTAAGGTTATTTAATGTATGTATGACTCATGGTGAGGTGCCTGAGGATTGGCGGAATGCGTGCATAGTGCCATTGTACAAAGGCAAAGGGGATGAGAGTGAGTGCTCAAATTACAGAGGTATGGGTTTGTTGAGTATTCCTGGTAAATTATATGGGAGGGTGTTGATTGAGAGGGTGAAGGCATGTGCAGAGCATCAGATTGGGGAGGAGCAGTGCGGTTTCAGAAGTGGTAGAGGATGTGTGGATCAGGTGTTTGCTTTGAAGAATGTATGTGAGAAATACTTAGAAAAGCAAATGGATTTGTATGTAGCATTTATGGATCTGGAGAAGGCATATGATAGAGTTGATAGAGATGCTCTGTGGAAGGTATTAAGAATATATGGTGTGGGAGGCAAGTTGTTAGAAGCAGTGAAAAGTTTTTATCGAGGATGTAAGGCATGTGTACGTGTAGGAAGAGAGGAAAGTGATTGGTTCTCAGTGAATGTAGGTTTGCGGCAGGGGTGTGTGATGTCTCCATGGTTGTTTAATTTGTTTATGGATGGGGTTGTTAGGGAGGTGAATGCAAGAGTCCTGGAAAGAGGGGCAAGTATGAAGTCTGTTGGGGATGAGAGAGCCTGGGAAGTGAGTCAGTTGTTGTTCGCTGATGACACAGCGCTGGTGGCTGATTCATGTGAGAAACTGCAGAAGCTGGTGACTGAGTTTGGTAAAGTGTGTGGAAGAAGAAAGTTAAGAGTAAATGTGAATAAGAGCAAGGTTATTAGGTACAGTAGGGTTGAGGGTCAAGTCAATTGGGAGGTAAGTTTGAATGGAGAAAAACTGGAGGAAGTGAAGTGTTTTAGATATCTGGGAGTGGATCTGTCAGCGGATGGAACCATGGAAGCGGAAGTGGATCATAGGGTGGGGGAGGGGGCGAAAATTTTGGGAGCCTTGAAAAATGTGTGGAAGTCGAGAACATTATCTCGGAAAGCAAAAATGGGTATGTTTGAAGGAATAGTGGTTCCAACAATGTTGTATGGTTGCGAGGCGTGGGCTATGGATAGAGTTGTGCGCAGGAGGATGGATGTGCTGGAAATGAGATGTTTGAGGACAATGTGTGGTGTGAGGTGGTTTGATCGAGTAAGTAACGTAAGGGTAAGAGAGATGTGTGGAAATAAAAAGAGCGTGGTTGAGAGAGCAGAAGAGGGTGTTTTGAAATGGTTTGGGCACATGGAGAGAATGAGTGAGGAAAGATTGACCAAGAGGATATATGTGTCGGAGGTGGAGGGAACGAGGAGAAGAGGGAGACCAAATTGGAGGTGGAAAGATGGAGTGAAAAAGATTTTGTGTGATCGGGGCCTGAACATGCAGGAGGGTGTAAGGAGGGGAAGGAATAGAGTGAATTGGAGCGATGTGGTATACAGGGGTTGACGTGCTGTCAGTGGAGTGAATCAAGGCATGTGAGGCGTCTGGGGTGGACCATGGAAAGCTGTGTAGGTATGTATACACGTGTGTGGACATGTGTATGTACATGTGTATGGGGGGGGGGGGGTGGGGCCATTTCTTTCGTCTGTTTCCTTGCGCTACCTCGCAGACGCGGGAGACAGCGACAAAGTATAAAAAAAAAAAAAAAAAAAAATGTATATATATATATATATATATATATATATATATATATATATATATATATATATATATATATATATATATATATATATATATATATATCATCCCTGCTTACAGGAGAAAAAGAATACTTCCCGTTTCTTCCCTGCGTGTCGTAAAAGGCGACAAAAAGAGGAGGGAGTGGGAGGATCCAAATCCTCTTCTCGTTTTTTATTTTTAATTTTCAAAAAAAAAAAAAAGGAACAAAGAAGGGTGCTAGTTGAGGATATTCCCTCAAAGGCCCAGTCCTCTGTCCTTGGCGCGACCTCGCTAAAGCGGAAAATGTGGAATTGCTTGAAAGAGAAAAAGGAAAGAAAAAAAAGAAAATTATATATATATATATATATATATATATATATATATATATATATATATATATATATATATATATATATATATATATTTTTCTTTTTTTGCCGGTGTCTCCCGCGTTAGCGAGGTAGCGCAAGGAAAGAGACGAAAGAATGGCCCAACCCACCCACACACATATGTATATACATACACGTCCACACGCGCAAATATACATACCTATACATCTCAATGTACATATATATATATATATATATATATATATATATATATATATATATATATATATATATATATATATATATATATATATTTTCTTTTTTATATTATACTTTGTCGCTGTCTCCCGCGTTTGCGAGGTAGCGCAAGGAAACAGACGAAAGAAATGGCCCAACCTCCCCCCCCATACACATGTATATACATACGTCCACACACGCAAATATACATACCTACACAGCTTTCCATGGTTTACCCCAGACGCTTCACATGCCTTGCTTCAATCCACTGACAGCACGTCAACCCCGGCATACCACATCGCTCCAATTCACTCTATTCCTTGCCCTACTTTCACCCTCCTGCATGTTAAGGCCCCGATCATACAAAATCTTTTTCACTCCATCTTTCCACCTCCAATTTGGTCTCCCTCTTCTCCTTGTTCCCTCCACCTCTGACACATATATCCTCTTGGTCAATCTTTCCTCACTCATTCTCTCCATATGCCCAAACCACTTCAAAACACCCTCTTCTGCTCTCTCAACCACGCTCTTTTTATTTCCACACATCTCTTTTACCCTTACGTTACTCACTCGATCAAACCACCTCACACCACACATTGTCCTCAAACATCTCATTTCCAGCACATACATCCTGCGCACAACTCTATCCATAGCCCACGCCTCGCAACCATACAACATTTTTGGAACCACTATTCCTTCAAACATACCCATTTTTGCTTTCCGAGATAATGTTCTCGACTTCCACACATTCTTCAAGGCCCCCAGGATTTTCGCCCCCTCCCCCACCCTATGATCCACTTCCGCTTCCATGGTTCCATCCGCTGCCAGATCCACTCCCAGATATCTAAAACACTTCACTTCCTCCAGTTTTTCTCCATTCAAACTCACCTCCCAATTGACTTGACCCTCAACCCTACTGTACCTAATAACCTTTCTCTTATTCACATTTACTCTTAACTTTCTTCTTCCACACACTTTTCCAAACTCAGTCACCAGCTTCTGCAGTTTCTCACATGAGTCAGCCACCAGCGCTGTATCATCAGCGAACAACAACTGACTCACTTCCCAAGTTCTCTCATCCCCAACAGACTTCATACTTGCCCCTCTTTCCAAAACTCTTACATTTACCTCCCTAACAACCCCATCCATAAACAAATTAAACAACCATGGAGACATCACACACACCTGCCGCAAACCTACATTCACTGAGAACCAATCACTTTCCTCTCTTCCTACACGTACACATGCCTTACATCCTCGATAAAAACTTTTCACTGCTTCTAACAACTTTCCTCCCACACCATATATTCTTAATACCTTCCACAGAGCATCTCTATCAACTCTATCATATGCCTTCTCCAGATCCATAAATGCTACATACAAATCCATTTGCTTTTCTAAGTATTTCTCACATACATTCTTCAAAGCAAACACCTGATCCACACATCCTCTACCACTTCTGAAACCACACTGCTCTTCCCCAATCTGATGCTCTGTACATGCCTTCACCCTCTCAATCAATACCCTCCCATATAATTTACCAGGAATACTCAACAAACTTATACCTCTGTAATTTGAGCACTCACTCTTATCCCCTTTGCCTTTGTACAATGGCACTATGCACGCATTCCGCCAATCCTCAGGCACCTCACCATGAGTCATACATACATTAAATAACCTTACCAACCAGTCAACAATACAGTCCTCCCCTCCTTGTATTAACTTTCTAAAATGGGAAACAGAAGAAGGAGTCACGCGGGGAGTGCTCATCCTCCTCGAAGGCTCAGAGTGGGGTGCGTAAATGTGTTTGGATGTAACCAAGATGTGAAAAAAGTAGAGATAGGTAGTATGTTTGAGGAAAGGAACCTAGATGTTTTGGCTCTGAGTGAAACGAAGCTCAAGGGTAAAGGGGAAGAGTGGTTTGGGAATGTCTGGGGAGTAAAGTCAGGGGTTAGTGAGAGGACAAGAGCAAGGGAAGGAGTAGCAATACTCCTGAAACAGGAGTTGTGGGAGTATGTGATAGAGTGTAAGAAAGTAAATTCTCGATTAATATGGGTAAAACTGAAAGTTGATGGAGAGAGGTGGGTGATTATTGGTGCATATGCTCCTGGGCATGAGAAGAAAGATCAAGAGAGGCAAGTGTTTTGGGAGCAGCTGAATGAGTGTGTTAGTGGTTTTGATGCACGAGACCGGGTCATAGTGATGGGTGATTTGAATGCAAAGGTGCGTAATGTGGCAGTTGAGGGAATAATTGGTATACAAGGGGTGTTCAGTGTTGTAAATGGAAATGGTGAAGAGCTTGTAGAATTTTGTGCTGAAAAAGGACTGATGATTGGGAATACCTGGTTTAAAAAGCGAGATATACATAAGTATACTTATGTAAGTAGGAGAGATGGCCAGAGAGCGTTATTGGATTACGTGTTAATTGACAGGAGTGCGAAAGAGTGACTTTTGGATGTTAATGTGCTGAGAGGTGCAACTGGAGGGATGTCTGATCATTATCTTATGGAGGCTAAGGCGAAGATTTGTATGGGTTTTCAGAAAAGAAGAGTGAATGTTGGGGTGAAGAGGGTGGTGAGAGTAAGTGAGCTTGAGAAAGAGACCTGTGTGAGGAAGTACCAGGAGAGACTGAGTACAGAATGGAAAAAGGTGAGAACAATGGAAGTAAGGGGAGTGGGGGAGGAATGGGATGTATTTAGGGAATCAGTGATGGATTGCGCAAAAGATGCTTGTGGCATGAGAAGAGTGGGAGGTGGGTTGATTAGAAAGGGTAGTGAGTGGTGGGATGAAGAAGTAAGAGTATTAGTGAAAGAGAAGAGAGAGGCATTTGGACGATTTTTGCAGGGAAAAAATGCAATTGAGTGGGAGATGTATAAAAGAAAGAGACAGGAGGTCAAGAGAAAGGTGCAAGAGGTGAAAAAAAGGGCAAATGAGAGTTGGGGTGAGAGAGTATCATTAAATTTTAGGGAGAGTAAAAAGATGTTCTGGAAGGAGGTAAATAAAGTGCGTAAGACAAGGGAGCAAATGGGAACTTCAGTGAAGTGCGCAAATGGGGAGGTGATAACAAGTAGTGGTGATGTGAGAAGGAGATGGAGTGAGTATTTTGAAGGTTTGTTGAATGTGTTTGATGATAGAGTGGCAGATATAGGGTGTTTTGGTCGAGGTGGTGTGCTAAGTGAGAGGGTTAGGGAAAATGATTTGGTAAACAGAGAAGAGGTAGTGAAAGCTTTGCGGAAGATGAAAGCCGGCAAGGCAGCAGGTTTGGATGGTATTGCAGTGGAATTTATTGAAATATATATATATATATATATATATATATATATATATATATATATATATATATATATATATATATATATATATATATATATATATATACACACAGACATATACATATATACACATATATATAATTCATATTGTCTGCCTTTATTGATTCCTATCGCCACCTCGCCACGCATGGAATAACAACACCCCCCCCCCCGCCTATTGTGTGCGAGGTACCGCTAGGAAAAGACAACAAAGGCCCCATTCACTCAGTCTCTAGCTGTCATGTAATAATGCACCGAAACCACAGCTCCCTTTCTATATCCAGATCCCGCAGAACTTTCCATTGTTTATCCAGACGCTTCACATGCCCTGGTTCAATCCATTTACAGCACGTCGACCCCGGTATACCACATCGTTCCAATTCACTCTTTTCCTTGCACGCCTTTCACCCGCCTGGATGTTCAGGCCCCGATCACTCAAAATGTTTTTCACTCCATCTTCCTACCTCCAATTAGGTCTTCCACTTTTCCTTGTTCCCTCTATCCCTGACACATATATCCTCTGGGTCAATCTTTCCTAACTCATTCTCTCCATAAGACCAAACCATTTCAAAACACCCTCTTTTGCTCTCTCAAACTCACTCTTTTTATTTTCACACATCTCTCTTACCCTTACATTACTTACTCTATCAAACCACCTCACACCACATAGAGTCTTCATACATCTCATTTCCAGCACATCCACGCTCCTGCGCACAACTCTATTCATAGTCCACGCCTCGCAACCATACAACATTGTTGGAACCACTATTACTCCAAACATACCCATCGTTGCTTTCCGAAATAATTTCTCGACTTCCAAACATTCTTCAAGGCTCCCAGAATTTTCGCATCCTCCCTCACCCTATGGTTCACTTCCGCTTCCATGGTTCCATCCGCTGCCAGATCCACTCCCAGATATCTAAAACACTTTACTTCCAACTTTTTTCCATTCAAACTTACATCCCAATTGACTTAATCCTCAACCCTACTGTACCTAATAACCTTGCTTTTATTCACATTTACTCTTAACGTTCTTCCATGGTTCCATCCGCTGCCAGATCCACTCCCAGATATCTAAAACACTTTACTTCCTCCAGTTTTTCTCCATTCAAACTTACATCCCAATTGACTTAGTCATCAACCCTACTGTACCTAATAACCTTGCTTTTATTCACATTTACTCTAAACGTTCTTCTTTCACACACTTTGCCAAACTCAGTCACCAGCTTCTCCAGTTTCTCACATGAATCAGCAATCAGCGCTGTATCATCAGCGAACAACAACTGACTCACTTCCCAAGCTCTTTCATACACAACAGACTGCACACTTGCCCCTCTTTCCAAAACTCTTGCATTCACCTCCCTAACAACTCCATTCATAAAGAAATTAAAAAACCATGGAGACATCACATACCCCTGCCGGAAACCTATATTCACTGAGAACCAATCACTTTCCTTTCTTCCTACACGTACACATATCTTACATCCTCGATAAAATCTTCTCACTGCTTCTAACAACTTGCCTCCCACACCATATATTCTTAATACCTTCTACAGAGGATCTGTCAACTCTATCATTTGCCTTCTCCAGATCCATAAATACTACATACAATTCAATTTGCTTTTCTAAGTATTTCTCACATACATTCTTCAAAGCAAACACCTGATCCACACATCCTCTACCACTTCTAAAACTACACTGCTCTTCCCCAGTCTGATGCTCTGTACATGCCTTCACCCTCTCAATCAATACTCTCCCATATAATTTACCAGGAATACTCAACAAACTTATACCTCTGTAATTTGATCACTCACTCCTATCCCCTTTGCCTTTGTACAGTGGCAGTATGCAAGCATTCCGCCAATCCTCAGGCACCTCACCATGAATCATACATACATTAGTTAACCTTACCAAACAGTCAACAATACAGTCACTCCCTTTGTTAATAAATTCCGCTGCAATACCATCCAAACCTGCTGCCTTGCCGGCTTTCTTCTTCCGTAAAGCTTTTACTACCTCCTCTCTATTTACCAAATCATTTTCCCTAACCCTCTCACTTTGCACACCACCTCTACCAAAACACCCTATATATGCCACTCTATCATCAAACACATTCAACAAACCTTCAAAATACTCAGGTCGCTTGGCAAAATTGGAAGGTGATTTGGCTCTTCAGCGTAATTATAGTGAAGAACTCAAAAAATCTCAGTCAGAATTGGATGAATTCTTACTGGAGATGGATGAAGATACTGAAGGCATGCAGGGGACCATTTACTACCTCCAGCAGCAGCTGAGACAAGCTAAGGAGCGCAATGCTCAGCTGAATTCCCAATTAGCACTCACTCAGACCCCAGACACACAACAAACTGATGATGGTAGTGCCCCAGTGGTTACAGAGGGAGGCAGTGAATTAGATAATGCGGGAGAACGGACAGAAGAGAGGACAATGTTGCCCCAACCAAATGGAGATGCTCCAATTGATGAACCACAGACTAATTGTGAATCCTCAGAGTTAGACACAGCAGCAGCAATTCCGCTAACCAACGGCCGGAAACGGACGCAGAGTGAAATGGATGAAGGGGCCGAATTGGCTGAGGGGGGTCAGGACATGGGGAAAGAGTTTGTTAGTGAGGCCGAGGATTTGTCACCCCAGAAACGGACCAGAACTGATGGGGAAGAGGAAGTTGGAGTAGAGGAGAGTATAGTACCCATAGTGGAAAATGGTGTGATGGAATGAGAGTAGGAGATGCAGACGGCATTGCTTGCACTGTTCTCTTGTAGGGGAATTGGTGGAATGTGTCACTTCACCAAAGGAACAGATGGCTTGCAGCAAGACCTCTCGCATACAAACAATCAGTGGTAAGTCATGCTGGCCCTCTGTAGTCGACGTCCCAGGCCGAGTGGCCTTCATTGTGCACCACAGTTACTGTCCAAATTTTGTACAGCGAATTGTCATTTTTGTATAGCTATTCCTAAATTTTATCAATGGTGGCAGCATCGCTAACCTTATGGAGTTCTTAGGTTATGTTGTTGCACATCATATGCTGCTACATTTCCAAAGCCTCGACATCTGGATTTAGCCATACTGCAGACAATAATAGTGAGATTTCAGCTGTCATTTAAGTAGTGTCCGGTCACTGTCTTCCTCCATAACGTAATAGATATCCCATTATAGATGGAATGCCACACTATGTTCCTGTATTTGAAACGTATACCGTATCCGGTTTCATTTATGCCATGCGTTTCATTATGGACAGCGAGGATCTTAATACCTTGCTCTTCGACTTCTATTCTAAATGTGCTCATTGATTTATCATGTGCCATTGCCCAATCCAAGTTAGGGAATATCTCTTTTGATACTGTACCTTTGACTGTAGGCTTTGTGTATGACTTTTCATCATATTCCAAACTCCCAATATTCTTTGCTCAGGATATATCATAATGCACTTTGTTCCTTATGTACATGTGTATATATTTATATGTCTGTATATGTATATGTATTTTCCCTGGGGATAGGGGAGAAAGAATACTTCCCACGTATTCCCTGCGTGTCGTAGAAGGCGACTAAAAGGGAAGGGAGCGGGGGGGCTGGAAATCCTCCCCTCTCAGTTTTTTTTTAATTTTCCAAAAGAAGGAACAGAGAAGGGGGCCAGGTGAGGATATTCCCTCAAAGGTCCAGTCCTCTGTTCTTAACGCTACCTTGCTAACGCGGGAAATGGCGAATAGTATGAATAAAAAAAAAAAATATATATATATATATATATATATATATATTTATGTATATATATATATATATATATATATATATATATATATATATATATATATATATATATATATATATATATATATATATATATATATATATATGTATATATATATATTTATATATTTATATATATATATATATATATATATAGGGTGTTTTGGTCGAGGTGGTGTGCAAAGTGACAGGGTTAGGGAAAATGATTTGGTAAACAGAGAAGAGGTAGTGAAAGCTTTGCGGAAGATGAAAGCCGGCAAGGCAGCAGGTTTGGATGGTATTGCAGTGGAATTTATTAAAAAAGGGGGTGACTGTATTGTTGACTGGATGGTAAGGTTATTTAATGTATGTATGACTCATGGTGAGGTGCCTGAGGATTGGCGGAATGCGTGCATAGTGCCATTGTACAAAGGCAAAGGGGATAAGAGTGAGTGCTCAAATTACAGAGGTATAAGTTTGTTGAGTATTCCTGGTAAATTATATGGGAGGGTATTGATTGAGAGGGTGAAGGCATGTACAGAGCATCAGATTGGGGAAGAGCAGTGTGGTTTCAGAAGTGGTAGAGGATGTGTAGATCAGGTGTTTGCTTTGAAGAATGTATGTGAGAAATACTTAGAAAAGCAAATGGATTTGTATGTAGCATTTATGGATCTGGAGAAGGCATATGATAGAGTTGATAGAGATGCTCTGTGGAAGGTATTAAGAATATATGGTGTGGGAGGAAAGTTGTTAGAAGCAGTGAAAAGTTTTTATCGAGGATGTAAGGCATGTGTACGTGTAGGAAGAGAGGAAAGTGATTGGTTCTCAGTGAATGTAGGTTTGCGGCAGGGGTGTGTGATGTCTACATGTTTGTTTAATTTGTTTATGGATGGGGTTGTTAGGGAGGTAAATGCAAGAGTTTTGGAAAGAGGGGCAAGTATGAAGTCTGTTGGGGATGAGAGAGCTTGGGAAGTGAGTCAGTTGTTGTTCGCTGATGATACAGCGCTGGTGGCTGATTCATGTGAGAAACTGCAGAAGCTGGTGACTGAGTTTGGAAAAGTGTGTGGAAGAAGAAAGTTAAGAGTAAATGTGAATAAGAGCAAGGTTATTAGGTACAGTAGGGTTGAGGGTCAAGTCAATTGGGAGGTGAGTTTGAATGGAGAAAAACTGGAGGAAGTGAAGTGTTTTAGATATCTGGGAGTGGATCTGGCAGCGGATGGAACCATGGAAGCGGAAGTGGATCATAGGGTGAGGGAGGGGGCGAAAATCCTGGGGGCCTTGAAGAATGTATGGAAGTCGAGAACATTATCTCGGAAAGCAAAAATGAGTATGTTTGAAGGAATAGTGGTTCCAACAATGTTGTATGGTTGCGAGGCGTGGGCTATGGATAGAGTTGTGCGCAGGAGGATGGATGTGCTGGAAATGAGATGTTTGAGGACAATGTGTGGTGTGAGGTGGTTTGATCGAGTGAGTAACGTAAGGGTAAGAGAGATGTGTGGAAATAAAAAGAGCGTGGTTGAGAGAGCAGAAGAGTGTGTTTTGAAGTGGTTTGGGCACATGGAGAGAATGAGTGAGGAAAGATTGACCAAGGGGATATATGTGTCGGAGGTGGAGGGAACAAGGAGAAGAGGGAGACCAAATTGGAGGTGGAAAGATGGAGTGAAAAAGATTTTGTGTGATCGGGGCCTGAACATGCAGGAGGGTGAAAGGAGGGCAAGGAATAGAGTGAATTGGAGCGATGTGGTATACCGGGGTTGACGTGCTGTCAGTGGATTGAAGCAAGGCATGTGAAGCGTCTGGGGTAAACCATGGAAAGCTGTGTAGGTATGTATATTTGCGTGTGTGGACGTATGTATATACATGTGTATGGGGGGGGGGGTTGGGCCATTTCTTTCGTCTGTTTCCTTGCGCTACCTCGCAAACGCGGGAGACAGCGACAAAGTATAATAAAAAAAAAAAAGATAAATATATATATATATATATATATATATATATATATATATATATATATATATATATATATATATATATATATATATATATATATATATATATATATATATATATTTATATAAATATATAAATATGTACAGTGTCAGCGGAAAGAAATCACACCTACAATGAAAACAAACACCAAATATTGGATATAGGGGAAAAAATTATCAATCTGGGTATTTTTATTCATCCTAATACTTCATGATGTCTCCTCTGAGCCTCCTAACTTCTTCAAGACGGTCTGGCATGCTCCTGGCCAAGGATCTGAACTATTCTTTGTCAATATTTTTCCACACCTCGGTGATCGCCTTTTTAAGGCGTGGGACGGACATCGTCTGGATAAGGGATCGGATGGAACGGAGGGTTGGAAACCCTCCCCTCTCATTTTAAATTTTCCAAACGAAAGAAGAGAGAATAGGGCAAGTGAGGATATTCCCTCAGAGCCTCAGTCGTGTGCTCTTGGCGCTACCTTATTAACGCGGGGAATGGCTAATAGTATACTATAGTATAAGATGTTATTATGCTGAGAGGTGCAACTGAAGATATGTCAAATCATTATCTTGTGGTGTCGTGGGTGAAGATTTGTAGAGGTTTTCATAAATGAAGAAAGAATGTAGGGATGAAGAGAGTAGTGAGAGTAAGGGAGCTTAGGAAGGAGACTTGTGTGAGGAAGTACCAGGAGAGACTGAGTACAGAAAGGAATAGGTGAGAACAAAGGACGTAAGGGGAGTGGGGGAGGAATGGGATGTATTCAGGGAAGCAGTGACGGCTTGCGCAAAACGTGCTTGTGGCATGAGAAGCGTGGGAGGTGGGCATATTAGGAAGGGTAGTGAGTGGTGAGATGAGGAAGTAAGATTGTTAGTGAACGAGAAGAGAGACGCATTTGGACGATTTTTGCAGGGAAATAAGGTAAATGATTGGGAGATGTAGAAAAGAAAGAGGCAGGAGGTCAAGAGAAAGGTACAAGAGGTGAAAATAGGGCAAATGAGAGTTGGGGTGAGAGATAATCATACCATTTTAGGGAGGATTAAAAGATATTTTGGAAAGCGTTATATAAAGTGCGTAACACAAGGGAACAAATGGAAACATCAGTGAAGGGGCTAATGGGGAGGTGATTTTAAGTAGTGGTGATTTGAGAAGATGAAGTGAGTATTTTGAAGGTTTGTTGAATGTGTTTGATGATAGAGTGGCAGATATAGAGGTTTGCTTTAGGTGGTGTGAAATGTGAGAGGGTCAGGGAGAATGATTTGGTAAACAGAGAAGAGATAGTAAAAGCTTTGCGGAGATGAAAGCCGGCAAGTCAGCGTGTTTGGATGGTATTGCAGTGGAATTAATCAAAAAAGGGGGTGACTCTGTTATTCACTGGTTGGTAAGGCTACTTGATGTCTGTATGACTCATGGTGAGGTGACTGAGGATTGGCGGAATGCTTGCATAGTGCCATTCTATAAACACAAATGGGATAAAGGTGAGTGCTCAAATTAGAGAGGTATAAGTCTGTTTAGAATTCCTGGGAAATTATATGGGAGGGTACTGATTAAGATGGTGAAAGCATATATAGAGAGCATCAGAGTGGGGAAGAGGAGTGTGGTTTCAGAAGTGGTAGAGAAAGGGTGGATAAGGTGTTTCCTTTGAAGAATGTATGTGAGAAATACTTAGAGAAAGAAATGGACTTGTATGGGGCATTTATGGATTTGGAGAAGGCATATGATAGAGTTGATAGAGATGCTCTCTGGAAAGTATTAAGAATATATGGTGCTTGAGTCAAGTTGTTAGAAGGAATGAAAAGTTTTTATCGAGAATGTAAGGCATGTGTACGAGTAGGAAGAGAGGAAAGAGATTGGTTCTCAGAGAATGCTGGTTTGCGGCAGGGGTGCGTGATGTCTCCATGCTTGCTTGATTTGTTTATGGATGGGGTTGTTAGGGAGGTGAATGCAAGAGTTTTGGAGAGAGGGGCAAGTATGCAGTCTGTTGTAGATGAGAGAGCTTGGGAAGTGAGTTGTTGTTCGCTAATGATACATCACTGGTAGCTGATTTGGATGAGAAACTGCAGAATCTGGTGACTAAAAATCGTAAAGTGTGTGAAAGAAGAAAGCTGAAAGTAAATGTGAATAAGAACAAGATTTTTTGATAAAGTAGGTTTGAGGGAAAAGTCAGTTGGGAGGTACGTTTGAATGGAGAAAAAACTGGAGGAAGGGAAGTGTTTTAGATTTCTTGGAGTGGATTTGGAAGCGGATGGAACCATGGAAGCGGAAGTGAATGATAGGGTGGCTTTCATCTTCCGCAAAGCTTTTACTACCTTTTCTCTGTTTACCAAATCATTCTCCTTAACCCTCTCACTTGGCACACCACCTTAACCAAAACACCCTATATCTACCACTCTGTTATCAAACTATTATCAAACACGTACAACAAACCTTCAAAATACTCACTCCATCATTTCAAATCACCACTACTTGTTATCACCTCCCCATTAGCCCCCTTCATTGATGTTCCCATTTGTTCCTTTGTCTTACGCACTTTATTTACCTGCTTCCAAAGCATCTTTTATTCTTCCTAAAATTTAATGACACTCTCTCACCTCAACTCTCATTTGCCCTCTTTTTCACTTCGTGCACCTTTCTCTTGAACGCCTGCCTCTTTCTTTTATACATCTCCCAGTCATTTGCATTATTTACCTGCAAAACTCGTCCAGATGCCTCTCTCTTCTCTTTCACTAATAATCTTACTTCTTCATCCCACAACTCACTACCCTTTCTAATATGCCCACCTCCGACGCTTCTCATGCCACCTGCATCTTTTGCGCAAGCCATCACTGCTTCCCTAAATATATCCTATTCTTCCCCCAATGCCCTTACGTATTTGTTCGCAACTTTTTCCATTCTGTAATCAGTCTCTCCAGGTACTTTCTCACACAAGTCTCCTTCCTAAGCTCACTTACTCTCACTACTCTCTTCACCCCAACATTCTCTCTTCTTTTCTGAAAATTTCTACATATCTTCACCTTTGCCTTCACAGGATAATATTGAGACTTCCCTCTAGGAGCATCTCTCGGCACATTAATATCCAAAAGGAGTCACGCAGGGAGTGCTCATCCTCATCGAAGGCTCAGATTGGGGTATCTAAAGGTGTGTTAATGGCACCTAGGTGAGAAAAAAGGAGAGATAGGTGGTATATTTGAGGAAAGGAGCCTATATGTTTTGGCTCTTAGTGAAACGAAGCTCAAGGGTAAAGGGGAAGACTGGTTTGGAAATGTCTTGGAAGGAAAGTCAGGGGTTAGAGCGAAGAGAAGAGAAAGAGAAGGGGTGGCACTACTCCTCAACTAGAAGTGGTGGGAGTATGTGAGAGATTGTAAGAAAAGTAAACCCTAAATTGATATAGAAAAACCGAAAGTGGATGGAGAGAGTTGGGTGATTATTGGTGCATATGCAACTCGGCATGAGAAGAAAGATCATGAAAGGCAAGTGTTTTGGGAGCAGCTGAGTGAGTGTGTTAGTAGTTTTGATGCATGAGACCGGGTTATAGTGATGGGTGATTTGAATGCAAAGGTGAGTAATGTGGCACTTGAAGGAATCTTTGGTGTTTATCGGGTGTTCAGTGTTGTAAATGGAAATGGTGAAGAGCTTGTAGATTTCTGTGCAGAAAAAGGACTGGTGATTGGGAATACCTATTCTAAAAAGAGAGATATAAATAAGTATACGTATGTATACGTACGTATACGTATGTATACGTATGTATACGTACGTATAATCCCCTATCCCCAGGGATAGGGGATTAAGAATACTTCCCACGTATTTCCTGCGTGTCATGAAGGCGACTAAAAGGGGAGGGAGCGGGGGGCTGGAAAGCCTCCCCTCTTGTTTTGTTTTTTTTTTCTCCAAAAGAAGGAACAGAGGGGGCCAGGTGAGGATATTCCAAAAAAGGCCCAGTCCTCTGTTCTTAACGCTACCTCGCTAACGTGGGATATGGCGAATAGTTTAAAAGAAAAGAACGTATGTAAGTAGGAGAGATTGCCTGAATGCTCGCATAGTGCCATTATACAAAGCCAAAGGAGATAAGAGTGAGTGTTCAAATTACAGAGGTATTCCTGGGAAATTATATAGGAGGGTATTGTTTGAGAGGGTGAAAGCATTTATAGCGCATTAGCTTGGGGAAGAGCAGTGTGGCTTCAGAAGTGGTACATAATGTGTGGATCAGGTGTTTGCTTTGAAGAATGTATGTGAGAAATACTTAGAAAAGCAAATGGATTTGTATGTACCGTTTATGGATCTGAAAAAGCAAATGATGCAGTTGAT
>NC_092238.1:53604920-53622420 GCF_036320965.1 Panulirus ornatus | reverse complement strand
AACCTTATCAACCAGTCAACAATACAGTCACCACCTTTTTTTAATAAATTCCACTGCAATGCCATTCAAACCTGCTGCCTTGCCGGCTTTCATCATCCGCAAAGCTTTTACTACCTCTTCTCTGTTTACGAAATCATTTTCCCTAACCCTCTCACTTTGGACACCACCTCGACCAAAACACCCTATATCTGTCACTCTATCATCAAACACATTCAAGAAACTTTCAAAATACTTACTCCATATCCTTCTCACATCACCTCTACTTGTTATCACCTCCCATTTGCGCCCTTCACTGAATTTCCCATTTGCTCCCTTGTCTTACGCACTTTATTAACTCCTTCCAGAACATCTTTTTATTCTTCCTAGATTTTAATGATACTCTCTCACTCCAACTCTCATTTGCCCTATTCTTCACCTCTTGCACCTTTCTCTTGACCTCCTGTCTCTTTCTTTTATACATCTCCCACTCAATTGCATTTTTTCCTTGCAAAAATCGTCCAAATGCCTCTCTTTTCTCTTTCACGAATAATCTTACTCCTTCATCCCACCACTCACTACCCTTTCCAATCAACCAACCTCACACTCTTCTCATGCCCCAAACATCTTTTGCGCAACCCATCACTGATTCCCTAAATACATCCCATTCCTCCCCCACTCCCTTTACTTCCATTGTTTTCACCTTTTTCCATTCTGTACTCAGTCTCTCCTGGTACTTCCTCACACAAGTCTCCTTCCCAAGCTCACTTACCCTCACCACCCTCTTCACCCCAACATTCAATCTTCTTTTCTGAAAACCCTCATCCTCATCCTCCTCGAAGGCTCAGACTGGGGTGTCTAAATGTGTGTGGATGTAACCAAGATGTGAAAAAAGGAGAGATAGGTAGTATGATTGAGGAAAGGAACCTGGATGTTTTGGCTCTGAGTGAAACGAAGCTTAAGGGTAAAGGGGAAGAGTGGTTTGGGAATGTCTTGGGATGAAAGTCAGGGGTTAGTGAGAGGACAAGAGCAAGGGAAGGAGTAGCAGTACTCCTGAAACAGGAGTTGTGGGAGTATGTGATAGAATGTAAGAAAGTAAATTCTCGATTAATATGGGTAAAACTGAAATTTGATGGAGAGAGATGGGTGATTATTGGTGCATATGCACCTGGGCATGAGAAGAAAGATCATGAGAGGCAAGTGTTTTGGGAGCAGCTGAATGATTTTGCTAGTGGTTTTGATGCACGAGACCGGGTTATAGTGATGGATGATTTGAATGCAAAGGTGCGTAAGGTGGCAGTTGAGGGAATAATTGGTATACATGGGGTGTTCAGTGTTGTAAATGGAAATGGTGAAGAGCTTGTAGATTTATGTGCTGAAAAAGGACTGCTGATTGGGAATATCTGGTTTAAAAAGCGAGATATACATAAGTATACGTATGTAAGTACGAGAGATGGCCAGAGAGCGATATTGGATTACGTGTTAATTGACAGGCGCGCGAAAGAGAGACTTTTGGATGTTAATTTGCTGAGAGGTGCAACTGGAGGGATGTCTGATCATAATCTTGTGGAGGCTAAGGTGAAGATTTGTATATATATATATATATATATATATATATATATATATATATATATATATATATATATATATATATATATATATATATATATATATATATATATATATATATATATATATATATATATATATATATATATATATATATATATATATATTCATTTATATTTATTTATTTTATTTTATTTTGCTTTGCCGCTGTCTCCCTCATTTGCGAGGTAGCGCAAGCAAACAGAAGAAAGAAATGGCCCAACCAACCCTATACACAAATATAGACACACACACGTCCACACACGTAAATATATATACCTATACATCTCAATATACACATATATATACATATACAGACACATACATATATACCCTTGCACACAATTCACACTGTCTGCCCCCATTCACTCCCATCGCCACCTCGCCACACATGGAATACCATCCCCCTACCCCCTCATGTGTGCGAGGTAGCACTAGGAAAAGACAACAAAGGCCCCATTCGTTCGCACTCAGTCTCTAGCTGCCCCGCAATAATGCCCGAAACCACAGCTCCCTTTCCACATCCAGGCCCCACACAACTTTCCATGGTTTGCACCAGACGCTTCATATTCCCTGATTCAATCCACTGACAGCACTTCAACCCCGTTATACCACATCGATCCAATTCACTCTATTCCTTGCCTTCCTTTCACCCTCCTGCATGCTCAGGCTCCGATCACACAAAATCTTTTTCATTCCATCTTTCCACCTCCAATTTGGTCTCCCACTTCTCCTCGTTCCCTT
Organism: Panulirus ornatus; assembly: GCF_036320965.1. NCBI lineage: Eukaryota > Metazoa > Arthropoda > Malacostraca > Decapoda > Palinuridae > Panulirus > Panulirus ornatus. The sequence goes on along the minus strand of NC_092238.1, from coordinate 53,620,092 downwards.
CACCTGCGACACATATATCCTCTTGGTCAATCTTTCCTCACTCATTCTCTCCATGTGCCCAAACCATTTCAAAACACCCTCTTCTGCTCTCTCAAATGCGCTCTTTTTATTTCCACACATCTCCCTTACACTTACATTACTTAGTCGATCAAACCACCTCACACCACATATTGTCCTCAAACATCTCATTTCCAGCACATCCACCCTCCTGCGAACAACTCTATCCATAGCCCACGCATCGCAACCATACAACATTGTTGGAACCACTATTCCTTCAAACATACCCATTTTTGCTTTCCGAGATAATGTTTTCGACTTCCACACATTCTTCAAGGCTCCCAGGATTTTCGCCCCCTCCCACACCCTATTATTCACTTCCGCTTCTATGGTCCCATGCGCTGCCAGATCCACTCCCAGATATCTAAAATACTTTACTTCCTCCAGTTTTTCTCCATTCAAACTTAACTCCCAATTGACTTGGCCCTCAACCCTACTGTACCAAATAACCTTGCTCTTATTCACATTCACTCTTAACTTTCTTCTTTCACACACTTTACCAAACTCAGTCACCAGCTTCTGCAGTTTCTCACATGAATCAGCCACCGGCGCTGTATCATCAGCGAACAACAGCTGACTCACTCCCCAAGCTCTCTCATCCACAACAGACTTCATGTTTGCCCCTCTTTCCTAAACTCTTGCATTCACCTCCCTAGACCATCCATAAACAAATTAAACAACCATGGAGACATCACACACCCCTGCCGCAAACCTACATTTACTGAGAACGAATCACTTTCCTCTCTTCCTACACGTACACATACCTTACATCCTCGATAAAAACTTTTCACTGCTTCTAACAACTTGAATCCCACACCATATATTCTTAATACCTTCCACAGAGCATCTCTATCAACTCTATCATATGCCTTCTCCAGATCCATAAATGCTACATACAAATCCATTTGCTTTTCAAAGTATTTCTCACATACATTCTTCAAAGCAAACAACTGATCCACACATCCTCTACCACTTCTGAAACCACACTGCTCTTCCCCAATCTGATGCTCTGTACATGCCTTCACCCTTTCAATCAATACCCTCCCATATAATTTACCAGGAATACTCAACAAACTTATACCTCTGGAAAGAGGGGCAAGTATGAAGTCTGTTGGGGATGAGAGAGCTTGGGAAGTGAGTCAGTTGTTGTTCGCTGATGATACAGCGCTGGTGGCTGATTCATGTGAGAAACTGCAGAAGCTGGTGACTGAGTTTGGTAAAGTGTGTGGAAGAAGAAAGTTAAGAGTAAATGTGAATAAGAGCAAGGTTATTAGGTACAGTAGGGTTGAGGGTCAAGTCAATTGGGAGGTGAGTTTGAATGGAGAAAAACTGGAGGAAGTGAAGTGTTTTAGATATCTGGGAGTGGATCTGTCAGCGGATGGAACCATGGAAGCGGAAGTGGATCATAGGGTGGGGGAGGGGGCGAAAATTTTGGGAGCCTTGAAAAATGTGTGGAAGTCGAGAACATTATCTCGGAAAGCAAAAATGGGTATGTTTGAAGGAATAGTGGTTCCAACAATGTTGTATGGTTGCGAGGCGTGGGCTATGGATAGAGTTGTGCGCAGGAGGATGGATGTGCTGGAAATGAGATGTTTGAGGACAATGTGTGGTGTGAGGTGGTTTGATCGAGTAAGTAACGTAAGGGTAAGAGAGATGTGTGGAAATAAAAAGAGCGTGGTTGAGAGAGCAGAAGAGGGTGTTTTGAAATGGTTTGGGCACATGGAGAGAATGAGTGAGGAAAGATTGACCAAGAGGATATATGTGTCGGAGGTGGAGGGAACGAGAAGAGGGAGACCAAATTGGAGGTGGAAAGATGGAGTGAAAAAGATTTTGTGTGATCGGGGCCTGAACATGCAGGAGGGTGAAAGGAGGGCAAGGAATAGAGTGAATTGGAGCGATGTGGTATACAGGGGTTGACGTGCTGTCAGTGGATTGAATCAAGGCATGTGAAGCGTCTGGGGTAGACCATGGAAAGCTGTGTAGGTATGTATATTTGCGTGTGTGGACGTGTGTATGTACGTGTGTATGGGGGTTGGGCCATTTCTTTCGTCTGTTTCCTCGCGCTACCTCGCAAACGCGGGAGACAGCGACAAAGTATAAAAAAAAAAAAAAAAAAAAAAAATATATATATATATATATATATATATATATATATATATATATATATATATATATATATATATATATATATATATATATATATATATATATATATATATATAAATATATATATATATATTATATATATTATATATATATATATATATATATATATATATATATATATATATATATGTATATATATATAATATATATATATATATATATATATATATATATAATATATATATATATATATATATATATATATATATATATATATATATATATATATATATATATATATATATATATATATATATATATATATATGTCGGAGACCAAATTATAGGTGGAAAGATGGAGTGAAAAAGATTTTGAGTGATCGGAGCCTGAACATGCAGGAGAGTGAAAAGCGGCCAAAGAATAGAGTGAATTGGATCGATGTGGTATACCGGGGTCGACGTGCTGTCAATGGATTGAATCAGGGCATGTGAAGCGTCTGGGGTAAACCATGGAAAGTTGTGTGGGGCTTGGATGTGGAAAGGGAGCTGTGGTTTCGGGCATTATTATAAAAAATTATATATATATATATATATATATATATATATATATATATATATATATATATATATATATATTTTCTTTTTTTTTTTTTTTTTTTCCAAAAGAAGGAACAGAGAAGAGGGCCAGGTGAGGATATTCCCTCAAAGGCCCAGTCCTCTGTTCTTAACGCTACCTCGCTATCGCGGGAAATAGCGAATAGTATGAAAAAAAAAAAAAATATATATATATATATATATATATATATATATATATATATATATATATATATATATATATATATATAATTTTTCATTATTATTTTGCTTTGTCGCTGTCTCCCGCTCCTGCGAGGTAGCGCAAGGAAACTGACGAAAAAATGGCCCAACCCACCCCCACACACATGCAAACACACACACGTTAGCACACGCAAACCTACACATCATCCACACATCCCAACGTACACACATATATACACACAGAGACGCACACATTTACACACATGCACACAAGTCAAAATGTCTGCCCCTACTCACCCCCATCGCCACCCCGACACACACTGAATAACATCCCCCTCCCCCCTCATGTCCGGAATGCATCGCCAGGACAAGACAACAAGGGCCCCATTCGCTCACTCTCAGTCTCCAGCTGTCATGCAATAATGCCGGAAACCACAGCTCCCTTTCCACATCCAGGCCCCACACAACTTTCCATGGTTTACCCCAGACGCTTCACATGCCCTGATTCAATCCATTGACAGCACGTCGACCCCGGTATACCACATCGATCCAATTCACTCTATTCCTTGGCCGCTTTTCACTCTCCTGCATGTTGAGGCTCCGATCAATCAAAATCTTTTTCACTCCATCTTTCCACCTACAATTTGGTGTCCGACTTCTCCTCGTTCCCCCCACCTCCGACACATATATCCTCTTGGTCAATCTTTCCTCTCTCATTCTCTCCAAGTGCCCAAACCATTTCAAAACACCCTCTTCTGCTCTTTCAACCAAGCTCTTCTAATTTCCACACATCTCTCTTATCCTTACATTTCTTACACGATCAAACCACCTCACACCACATATTGTCCTCAAACATCTCATTTCCAGCACATCCACCCTCCTGCGCTCAACTCTATCCATAGCCCACGCCTCGCTACCATACAACATTGTTGGAACTACTATTCCTTCAAACATAGCCATTTTTTGCTTTCCGAGATAAAGTTCACGACTTCCACACATTCTTCAAGGCTCCCAGATTTTCGCCCCCTCCCCTACCCTATGATTCACTTCCGCTTCCATCGTTCCATCCGCTGCCAGATCCACTCCCAGATATCTAAAACACTAAATGTTAATAAGAGCAAGGTTATTAGGTACAGTAGGGTTTAGGGTCAAGTAAATTGGGAGGTAAGTTTGAATGGAGGAAGGCTGGAGGATGTAAAGTGTTTTAGATATCTGGGAGTGGATCTGGCAGCGGATGGAACCATGGAAGCGGAAGTGGGGGAGGGGGCGAAAATCCTGGGAGCCTTGAAGAATGTGTGGAAGTCGAGAACATTATCTCGGAAAGCAAAAATGGTTATGTTTGAAGAAATAGTGGTTCCAACAATGTTGTATGGTTGCGAGGCTATGGATAGAGTTTTGCGCAGGAGGGTGGATGTGCTAGAAATGAGATGTTTGGGGACAATATGTGGTGTGAGGTGGTTTGATCGAGTAAGTAATGTAAGGGTAAGAGAGATGTGTGGAAATAAAAAGAGCGTGGTTGAGAGAGCAGAATAGGGTGTTTTGAAATGGTTTGGGCTCATGGAGAGAATGAGTGAGAAAAATTGACCAAGAGGATATATGTGTCGTAGGTGGATGGAACGAGGAGAAGTGGGAGACCAAATTGGAGGTGGAAAGATGGAGTGAAAAAGATTTTGAGTTATCGGAGCCTGAACATGCAGGAGGGTGAAAGGCGGGCAAGGTATAGAGTGAATTGGATCGATGTGGTATAACGGGGTTGACGTGCTGTCAATGGATTGAATCAGGGCATGTGAAGTGTCTGAGGTAAACCATGGAAAGTTCTGTGGGGTATGGATGTGGAAAGGGAGCTGCGGTTTCGGGCATTATTACATGACAGCTAGAGACTGAGTGTGAACTAATGGGGCCTTTGTCTTTTTCTAGTGCTACCTCGCACACATGAGCGGGGAGGGGGATGTTATTCCATGTGTGGCGAGGTGGCGATGGGAATGAATCAAGGCAGACAGTATGAATTATGTATATGTGTATATATGTATATGCCTGTGTGTGTATATATATGCATATATTGAGAAGTATAGGTATGTATATTTCCGTGTGTGGACGTGTATGTATATACATTTTTATGGGGGTGGGTTGGGCCATTTCTTTCGTCTGTTTACTTGCGCTACCTCGCAAACGCGGGAGACTGCGACAAAGCAAAATAATAATAATAAATATATATATATATATATATATATATATATATATATATATATATATATATATATATATATATATATATATATATTTTTTTTGTCGCTGTCTCCCGCGTTTGCGAGGTAGCGCAAGGAAACAGACGAAAGAAATGGCCCAACCCACCCCCATACACATGTATATACATACGTCCACACACGCAAATATACATACCTACACAGCTTTCCATGGTTTACCCCAGACGCTTCACATGCCCTGATTCAATCCACTGACAGCACGTCAACCCCGGTATACCACATCGCTCCAATTCACTCTATTCCTTGCCCTCCTTTCACCCTCCTGCATGTTCAGGCCCCGATCACACAAAATCTTTTTCACTCCATCTTTCCACCTCCAATTTGGTCTCCCTCTTCTCCTCGTTCCCTCCACCTCCGACACATATATCCTCTTGGTCAATCTTTCCTCACTCATTCTCTCCATGTGACCAAACCATTTCAAAACACCCTCTTCTGCTCTCTCAACCACGCTCTTTTTATTTCCACACATCTCTCTTACCCTTACGTTACTTACTCGATCAAACCACCTCACACCACACATTGTCCTCAAACATCTCATTTCCAGCACATCCATCCTCCTGCGCACAACTCTATCCATAGTCCACGCCTCGCAACCATACAACATTGTTGGAACCACTATTCCTTGAAACATACCCATTTTTGCTTTCCGAGATAATGTTCTCGACTTCCACACATTCTTCAAGGCTCCCAGAATTTTCGCCCCCTCCCTCACCCTATGATCCACTTCCGCTTCCATGTTTCCATCCGCTGCCAGATCCACTCCCAGATATCTAAAACACTTCACTTCCTCCAGTTTTTCTCCATTCAAACTCACCTCCCAGTTGACTTGACCCTCAACCCTACTGTACCTAATAACCTTGCTCTTATTCACATTTACTCTTATATATATGTATATATATATATATATATATATATATATATATATATATATATATATATATATATATATATATATATATATATATATATATATATATATATATATATATATATATATATATATATATATATATATATATATATATATATTGTAAACTTTTTGTATTATCATTATTTATTTTATATTATTTGCTTTTGGTATGTGTATAGCTTGTAGAAATCCTTTTTATCAACCATTCCTTCACCAACTTTTACTCCCTGTAGAAGAATGATTTTCCATTCAAATAATCATAAGTGATTCACATTATTCATCCCTGTACCTTACACCTTTACATAATTTCGGTTGCATTACCTTTTTCACTAAATTCATTATTGTATAATACATAACATGTTATTCCTGATTATATCTGGAATCTCCTTTTCAGCCAGAAAATAATGATCCCATATACCTTTACTTTTTCTTAAACTTAGTTCCTTCATTCTAAATACCCTAGATTATTTTATTTCGAACAGTGTATATAAGTTTCTCCCCAGCTTTACATTGCTCTGACTGTCTTCATTTTCCGTTTCGCTATTAGTATTCTTTATTTTCTTTGAGTCAGTTTTCATTCAGTGTGTTTGTGTCTAACTTCCAGAATATGTTCGTCCTTCTCTTCATCGCCCACTATTACCGATGGTTGCTGTATTCTTTGCTATGGGAGGCTCCTGCTGGCCGATCTCCAGGACATCTAGTAAAGACCCTTCGGACCCTCTATGAACTTAAGACTTTGTCACTTCTTTTCTCTGGCTACGATATCTTCTTAATCTCGTTATCTGCACTGATTCTGTGTTCGAGCGTTTTGAGTATATATTTCAAATCCCAACTTCCTCCCCCATCAGGTGACACTTTTCTCTTTTTTTTAGGTGACTTTTTTAGTTTCTTTCTGTCCTTCTCTAGCTGTGTCACCCTCTGAGCCTAGTCCACAGTACTGTAATCTCAATTAATGTCGCCAGTTCTCTACTTCTGTTGACTCATTCTATATCTTTACTCCCATTCACATTCCTTTTGGATACTGTCAGAATAGTTTCTTCAGTGCGCGTTTTTCCTTTCTGAATCCATTTTTAATCTCAGAATTAAATCTAAAAAATGGCTTCGTTTCTTTGAGCATGCTTAATGATGGGTTTACACTACCTTGGATTGATTAGCTTTTCCCTATTTTTCTGCCTTGGCATTTATGGTCCCGTATATGCCTAGTTTATGAAAAGTTATTTTCCATTAGTTTTTCCCTTAGTCCTATACGGATGCCAGCTGGCGATCTTAAAGAAAAAAAACACTCACATTCCGTCTGAATTCCCTTGTCTGCAAGACTTTACTGCTTTCTAATAACTTATTTACCACAGTGGAATAGTATAGTAATGAAATGACTCTATGAACGATAGGATCTTCTCAGCCTAAAACAGAATCTATCCAAACAATACATATTCTCAAGCCGATTGGTTATATAAGCTGAGAGAATAGGCAATTAGTAATATATATATTTCATTCCTTCAATTACCGTTGTACTCCTCAATAGCATCTATATCATATCACATAACAAAATAGAAAAGCAATACCTTCTGGTTTGGCATACTTTACATGGATCTGGCTCTTGAATTTCAAAAGTGAACCATCATATTTCAACACATTAGAGTTTCTTTTTTCTCAACTTAATTGAGACGGCAAAGGTTACTGGGTACCCTAATCACAAAAACTTCATTTGAGCAATGTATATATATATATATATATATATATATATATATATATATATATATATATATATATATATATATATATATATATATATATATATATATATATATATATATATATATTCCTATGAGTCCACGGGGAAAATGAAACACGAAAAGTTCCCAAGTGCACTTTCGTGTAATAATCACATCATCAGGGGAGACACAAGACAGAAATATAAGTCAGTTGATATACATCGAAGAGACGAAACTAGGACGCCATTTGGTAAACATGTGATTGTCCAAAACATACAACGAGCGTTCATAAACTTATCATTTTACAAATCTTATCAGCAATAAAGTTATCTAATTTGTATAGACCATCACTAATATTAAGGTTATAAATCTTTGTGTATTTAATGCTAGAAGATTCAATGATATTTCTCTTGGTAACAGAGTTAGAGCTAATAACTGAGATGGCGTTACTCCAGTCAATACAATGATCATAATTTTTAACATGATTAAATAAGGCATTTGATTCTTGTCCCGTTCTTATACTATATTTATGTTGCTTAAGTCTAACAGAAAGACCATTACCAGTCTGACCAACATGAAATTTATCACAGTTTCCACAAGGCACTTTATAGATTCAACCAAGAGAGGTTTCTGGTGAATTCCTGATTAAGATATTCTTTATAGTACTATTGTTGCTAAAGGCAACATTTACATTAAAGGATTTAAGCAACATGGGAAGCAAAGTGAAATTATTATCAAAACAGAGAACTAAAAGGCTCTTAGTGTCAATGGGAGGTTTGGGCTCAACTCTATGAAATGATTTCTTTGCTAACTTAAGGGATTTATAAATGAAAGATCTAGGGTACTTTAACTTAGATCCAATAGAATATATCTTGTCAAACTCATCATCAATAAACTCCGGACTGCAAATACGTAATGCCCTACGGAACATAGATTGAAAGGATGATGATTTAACTCTGTCATGTTGAGATGAGTAATAATGGATATGTGAGCATACATTGGTGGGTTTTCTGCATATGCTAAACTTAAACTTGTTTCCTTGTCTATGGATCATGAAATCTGAAAATGGTAACATACCATAATTTTCATTTTCTGCAGTAAATTTGATGGAAGGTACTAAATTGTTAAGTAAGGGGAGAAATATTTGTAAATTTTCATTTGTTGGCCAAACACAAAGAACGTCATCTACATATCTAAACCAAATTGCATTAGAAGGTAAGATATCCTTTAGTAATTTTGTTTCAAAAAATTTCACATAAAGATTACTTAGTACAGGTGAAAGAGGGTTATCCATTGCCATACCAAATTTTTGAGCAAAATAATCTCCATTAAATTGAAATCCACAGTCTTTTATACACAATTTTATCAGTTCAATGAAATTATACTTTGAAACAGGTAAATGAATATCATCCAAGATATCAAATAAATTTTCTAAAAGGCCATCAACTGGAACTTTAGTGAAAAGTGAGGAAACATCAAAGCTAACTAGTTTGAAATCAAAATGAACATACACATGTATATACATAAACGTCCATACACGCAAATATACATACCTAGAAATTTCAATGTACACATATATATACACACACAGACATATACATATATACATATGTACATAATTCATACTTTCTGATTTTATTTATTCCCATCGCCAACTCGCCAGACATGGAATAACATCCCCCTTCCCCCTCATGTGTGCGAGGTAGCGCTAGGAAACGACAACAAAGGCAACATTCGTTCACACTCAGTCTCTAGCTGTCATGTAATAATGCCCGAAACCACAGCCCCCTTTCCACATCCATGCCCCAGAGAACTTTCCATGGTTTACCAAAGACGCTTCACATGCCCTGATTCAATCCATTGACAGCACGTCGACCCCGGTATACCACATCGATCCAATTCACTCTATTCCTTGCCCGCCTTTCACCCTCCTACATGTTCAGGCCCCGATCACTCAAAATCTTTTTCACCCCATCTTTCCAGCTCCAATTTGGTATCCCACTTCTCCTCGTTCCCTCCACCTCCGACACATGTATCCTCTTGGTCAATCTTTCCTGACTGATTCTCTCCATGTGCCCAAACCATTTCAAAACACCCTCTTCTGCTCTCTCAACCACGCTCTTTTTCTTTCCACACATCTCTCCTACCCTTACATTACTTACCCGATCAAACCACCTCACACCGCATATTGTCGTCAAACATATCATTTCCAGCACATCCACCTTCCTGCGCACAACTCTATCCATAGCCCACGCCTCGCAACCATACAACATTGCTGGAACTACTATTCCTTCAATCAAACCCATTTTTCCTTTCAAAGATAATGTTCTCGACTTCCAAACATTCTTTAAGGCTCCCAGGATTCTCGTCCCCCCTCACCCACCCTATGATTAACATCCGCTTCAATGGTTCCATCCGCTGCCAGATCCACACCCAGATATCTAAAACACTTTACTTCCTCCAGTTTTTCTCTATTAAAACTTACTTCCCAATTGACTTGACCCTCAAACCTACTGTACCAAATAACCTTGCTCTTATTCACATTTATTCTTAACTTTCTTCTTTCATACACTTTACCAAACTCAGTCACCAGCTTCTGCAGTTTCTCACATGAATCAGCCACCAGCGCTGTATCATCAGCGAACAACAACTGACTCACTTCCCAAGCTCTCTCATCCATAACAGACTGCATACTTGCCCATCTTTCGAAAATTCTAGCATTCACCTCTCTAACAACCCTATCCATAAACAAATTAAACAACCATGGAGACATCACACAACCCTGCCGCAAACCTACATTCACTGAGAACCAATCACTTTCCTCTTTTCCTACACGACACATGCCTTACATCCTCGATAAAAACTTTTCACTGCTTCTAACAACTTGCTTCCCACACCATATATTCTTAATACCTTCCACAGAGCATCTCTATCAACTCTATCATATGCCTTCTCCAGATCCATAAATGCTACATACAAATCCATTTGCTTCTCTAAGTATTTCTCGCATACATTCTTCAAAGCAAACACCTGATCCACACATCCTCTACCACTTCTGAAACCACACTGCTCTTCCCCAATCTGATGCTCTGTACATGCCTTCACCCTCTCAATCAATACCCTCCCATATAATTTACCAAGAATACTCAACAAACTTATACCTCTGCAATTTGAGCACTCACTCTTATCCCCTTTGTCTTTGTACAATGGCACTATGCAAGCATTCCGCAATCCTCATGCACCTCACCATGAATCACACATACATTAAATAACCTTATCAACCAGTCAACAATACAGACACCCCCTTTTTTAATCAATTCCACTGCAATACCATCCAAACCTGCTAACTTGCCAGCTTTCATCTTCCGCAAAGCTCCCACTACCTTTTCTCTGTTTACCAAATCATTTTCCCTAACCCTCTCACTTTGCACACCATCTCGACCAAAACACCCTATATCTGCCACTCTATCATCAAACACATTCAACAAACCTTCAAAATACTCACTCCATCTCCTTCTCATATCACCTCTACTTGTTATCACCTCCCCATTAGCCCCCTTCACTGAAGTTCCCATTTGCTCCCTTATCTTACGCACTTTATTTACCTCCTTCCAGAACATCTTTTTATTCTCCCTAAAATTTAATGATACTCTCTCACCCCAACTCTTATTTGCCCTCTTCTTCACCTCTTGCACCTTTCTCTTGACTTCCTGTTTCTTTCTTTTATACATCTCCCACTCGTTTGCATTGTTTTTCTGCAATAATCGTCCAAATGCCTCTATCTTCTCTTTCACTAATAATCTTACTTCTTCATCCACCACTCACTTCCCTTTCTACTCAACCCACTTCCCACGCTTCTCATGCCACAAGCTTCTCTTGCGCAAGCCATCCCTGCTTCCCTAAATACATCCCATTGCTCCCCCACTACCCTTACCTCCTTTGTTCTCACCTTTTTCTATTCTGTACTCAGTCTCTCCTGGTACTTCCTCACACAAGTCTCCTTCCCAGGCTCACTTACTCTCACCACCCTCTTTACACCAACATCCTCTCTTCTTTTCTGAAAACCCATACAAATCTTCACCTTAGCCTCCACAAGATAATGATCAGACATCCTTACAGTTGAACCTCTCAGCACATTAACATCCAAAAGTCTCTCTTTCGTGCGACTGCCAATGAACACCTAATCCAATAACGCTCTCTGGCCAACTCTCCTACTTACATACGTATACTTATGTACATTTCGCTTTTTAAACCAGGTATTCCCAATCACCAGTCCTTTTTCAGCACATAAATCTACAAGCTCTTCACCATTTCCATTTACAACACTGAACAACCCATGTATTCCAGTTATTCCCTCAAATGCCACATTACCCACCTTTGCATTGAAATCACCCATCACTTTAACCCGGTCTTGTGCATCAAATCCACTAACACAATCATTCAGCTGCTCCCAAAACACTTGCCTCTCATGATCTTTCTTCTCATGCCCAGGTGCATATGCACCAATAATCACCCACCTCTCTCCATCAACTTTCAGTTTTACCCATATCAATGTAGAATTTACTTTCTTATAATCTATCACATACTCCCACAACTCCTGATTCAGGAGTAGTGCTACTCCTACCCATGCTCTTGTCCTCTCACTAACCCCTGAATTTAATCCCAAGACATTCCCAAACCACTCTTCTCCTTTACCCTTAATATTCGTTTCACTCAGAGCCAAAACATCCAGGTTCCTTTCCTCAAACATACTACCTATTTCTCCTCTTTTCACATCTTGGTTACATCCACACACATTTAGACACCCCAATCTGAGCCTACGAGGCGAAAGAGCACTCCCCGCGTGACTCCTTCTTCTGTTTCCCATTCTAGAAAGTTAATATATATATATATATATATATATATATATATATATATATATATATATATATATATATATATATATATATATATATATATATATATATATATATATATATATATATATATATATAAGTATAAAAAAAAAAATATATATGTATATATTCTTTTTTTTTTTTTATTATACTTTGTCGCTGTCTCCCGCGTTTGCGAGGTAGCGCAAGGAAACAGACGAAAGAAATGGCCCAACCCCCCCCACACACATGTATATACATACGTCCACACACGCAAATATACATACCTACACAGCTTTCCATGGTTTACCCCAAACGCCTCACATGCCCCATATATATATATATATATATATATATATATATATATATATATATATATATATATATATATATATATATATATATATATATATATATATATATATATATACATATATATATATATATATATATATATATATATATATATATATATATATATATATATATATATATATATATATATATATATATATATATATATATATATATATGTATATATATATATATATATATATATATATATATATATATATATATATATATATATATATATATATATATATATATATATATATATATATATGGAAAATTCATGGTGAGGTGCCTGAGAATTGGCGGAATGCTTGCACAGTTCCACTGTACAAAGACAAAGGGGATAAGAGTGAGTGCTCAGATTACAGAGGTATAAGTTTGTTGAGTATTCATGGAAAATTATATGGGAGGGTATTGATTGAGAGGGTGAAGGCATTTAAAGAGCATCAGATTAGGGAAGAGCAGTGTGGTTTCAGAAGTGGCAGAGTATGTGTGGTTCAGGTGTTTGCTTTGAAGAATGTATGTGATAAATACTTAGAAAAGGAAATGGATTTGTATGTAGCATTTATGGATCTGGAGAGGGGATATGATAGAGTTGATGGAGATGCTCTGTGGAAGATATTAAGAATATATGGTGCAGTGAAAAGTTTTTATCGAGGATGTAAGGCATGTGTACGTGTAGGAAGAGAGGAAAGTGATTGGTTCTCAGTGAATGCAGGTTTGTGGCAGGGGTGTGTGATGTCTCCATGGTTGTTTAACTTTTTTATGGATTGGGTTTTTAGGGAGGTGAATGCAAGAGTTTTGGATAGAGGGGCAACTATGCAGTCTGTTGTGGATGAGAGAGCTTGGGAAGTAAGTCAGTTGTTGTTCGCTGATTATACAGCGCTGGCGGCTGATTCATGCGAGAAACTGGAGAAGCTGGTGACTGATTTTGGTAAAGTGCGCGAAAGAAGAAAGTTAAGAGTAAATTGGAATAAGAGCAAGGTTATTAGGTACAGCAGGGTTTGAGGGTCAAGTCAATTGGGAGGTAAGTTTGAATGAAGAAAAACTGGAGGAAGTAAAGTATTTTAGATATCTGGGAGTGGATCTAGCAGCGGATGGAACCATGGAAGTGGAAGTGAATCCTGGGGGGGGGGGGGCGAGAATTCTAGGAGCCTTGAAGAACGTGTGGAAGTCGAGAACATTATCTCGGAAAGCAAAAATCGGTATGTTTGAAGGAATAGTGGTTCCAACAATCTTGTATGGTTTCGAGGAGTGGGCTATGGATAGAGTTGTGCGGAGGAAGGTGGATGTGCTGGAAATGAGATATGTGATTACAATATGTGGTGGTGATGTGGTTTGACCGAGTAAGTAATGTAAGGGTAGGAGAGATGTGTGGAAATAAAAAGAGTGTGGTTGAGAGAGCAGAAGAGGGTGTTTTGAAATGGTTTGGTAACATGGCGAGAATGAGTGAGGAAAGAGTGACCAAGAGGATATATGTGTCAGAGGTGGAGGGAACGAGGAGAAGTGGGAGACCAAATTGGAGGTGGAAAGATAGAGTGAAAAAGATTTTGAGTGATCGGGGCCTGAACATGCAGGAGGGTGAAAGGCGTGCAAGGAATAGAATGAATTGGAACGATGTGGAATACCGGGGTCGACGTGCTATCAATGGATTGAACCAGGGCATGTGAAGAGTCTGTTTTTCTAAGTATTTCTCACATACATTCTTCAAAGCAAACACCAGATCCACACATCCTCTACCACTTCTGAAACCACACTGTTCTTCTCCAATCTGATGCTCTGTACACGCCTTCACTCTCTCAATCGATGACCTCCCATATAATTTACCAGGAATACTCAAGAAACTTATACCTCTGTAATTCGAGCTCTCACTCTTATCCCATTTTCATTTGTACAATGGCACTATGCAAGCATTCCGCCAATCCTCAGGCACCTCACCATGAGTCATACATACATTAAATAACCTTACCAACCAGTCAACAATACAGTCACCCCCTTTTTTAATAAATTCCACTGCAATACCATCCAAACCTGCTGTTTTTCCGGCATTCATCTTCCGCAAAGCTTTTACTACCTCCTCTATTTACCAAATCATTTTCCCTAACCCTCTCACTTTGCA
>NC_092238.1:53574874-53604820 GCF_036320965.1 Panulirus ornatus | reverse complement strand
ATATATATATATATATATATATATATAGATATTATTATATTAATATTGCTTTGTCGCTGTCCCCCGCGCCAGCGAGGTAGCGCAAGGAAACAGACGAGAGAAATGGCCCAACCCACCCCCACACACCTGCACACACACACACGTCCACAGACGGAAACATAAGCACCCACACATCCCAACAAACACTCATATATACAAACACAGACATATACATATACACAACTGCACACAATTCACACTGTCTGCCCCTAATCACCCCATCGCCACCTCGCCACACATGGAATAACATCCCCCTCCCCCCTCATGTGCGCGAGGTAGCGCCAGGAAAAGACAACAAAGGCTCCATTCGGTCAGACTTATTCTCCAGCTGTCATGCAATAATGCCCGAAACCACAGCTCCATTTCCACATCCAGGCCCCACAGAACTTTCCATGGTTTACCCTAGACGATTCACATGCACTGATTCAATCCATTGACAGCGCGTCGACCCCGGTATACCACATTGATCCAATTCACTCTATTCCTTGCACGCCTTTCACCCTTCTGCATGTTCAGGCCCAGATCACTGAAAATCTTTTTCACTCCATCTTTCCACGTATATCCGACACATATATCCTCTTGGTCAATATTTCCTCACTCATTCTCTCCATGTGCCCAAACCATTTTAAAACACCCTCTTTTGCTCCCTCAACCACGCTCTTTTTATTTCCACACATCTCTCTTACCCTTACATTACTTATTCGATCAAACCACCTCACACCACATATTGTCCTCAAACATCTCATTTCCAGCACATCCACCCTCCTGCGCACAACTCTATCCATAGCCCACGCCTCGCAACCATACAACATTATTGGAACCACTATTCCTTCAAACATAGCCATTTTTGCTTTCGGAGAGAGAGAGAGAGAGAGAGAGAGAGAGAGAGAGAGAGAGAGAGAGAGAGAGAGAGAGAGAGAGAGAGAGAGAGAGAGAGAGAGAGAGAGAGAGAGAGAGAGAGAGAGAGAGAGAGAGAGAGAGAGAGATTAATATGGGTAAAACTGAAAGATCATGAGTGGCAAGTGTTTTGGCAGCAGATGAGTGAGTGTGTTAGTATTTTAACGCACCAGACCGGGTTATAGTGATTGTTGATTTGAATGCAAAGGTGAGTAAAGTAGCAGTTAAGGGAATAATTAGTGTACATTGGTGTTCATTGTTGTAAATGGAAATGGTAAAGAGCTTGTAGATTTATGTTCTGAGAAAGGACTGGTGATTTGGAATACCTATTTCAAAAAGACATATACATAAGTATACGTATGTAAGTAAGAGATGGCCAGAGAACGTTATTGGATTACGTGTTAATTGATAGTCGCGTGAAAGAGAGACTTTTGGATGTTAATGTGCTGAGAGGTGCAACTGGAGGGATTTCTGATCATTACCTTTTGGAGGCGAAGGTGAAGATTTATAGAGGTTTTCTGAAAAGAAGAGAGAATTTTGGGGTGAAGAGAGTGGTGAGAGTAAGTGAGCTTGGGAAGGAGATTTGTGTGAAGAAGTACTAGGAGAGAATGAGTACAGATTAGAAAAAGTGTAGAACAAAGGACATTAG
The DNA here is from genome assembly GCF_036320965.1 of Panulirus ornatus. Taxonomy (NCBI): domain Eukaryota; kingdom Metazoa; phylum Arthropoda; class Malacostraca; order Decapoda; family Palinuridae; genus Panulirus; species Panulirus ornatus. The sequence continues at coordinate 53,603,235 of NC_092238.1, read as the reverse complement.
GGGAGTGGGGGAGGAATGGTATGTATTTAGGGAAGCAGTGACAGCTTGCGCAAAAGATGCTTGTATCATGAGAAGCGTTGGAGGTGGGCAGGTTATAAAGGGTAGTGAGTGGTGGAACGAAGAAGTAAGATTGTTAATGAAAGAGAAGAGAGAGGTATATGGACGATTTTTGCAGGGGAATAATGCAAATAACTGGGAGATGTATAAAAAAAAAGAGGCACGAGGTAAAGAGAAAGGTGGATTGGGTGAAAAAGAGAGCAAATGAGAGTTGGGGTGACAGAGTTTCATTAAATTTTAACGATAATAAAAAGAGGTGTTGGAAGGAGGTAAATAAAGTAGGGAAGACAAGGGAACAAATGGAAACTTTAGTGAAGGGGGCTAAAGGGGAGGTGATAACAAATAGTGATGATGCGAAGAGATGGAGTGAGTGAGTATTTTCAAGGTTTGTTAAATGTGTTTGATGAGAGGATGGCAGATATAGGGTGTTTTGGTCGAGGTGGTGTGCAAAGTTAGAGTTAGGGAGAATGATTTGGTACTTAGAGAGGAGGTAGTAAAAGCTTTGCGGAAGATGAAAGCTGGCAAGGCAGCGGGTTTGGATGATACTATAACCCGGTCTTGTGCATCAAAACTACTAACACACTAACTCATCTGCTCCCAAAAAACTTGCGTCTTATGATCTTTCTTCTCATGCCCAGGTGCATATGCACCAATAATCTCCCATCTCTCTCCCTCCACTTTCAGTTTTACCCATATCAATCTAGAGTTTACTTTCTTCCATTCTATCACATACTCCCACCACTCCTGTTTCAGGAGTAGTGCTACTCCTTCCCTTGCTCTTGTCCTCTCACTAACCTCTGATTTTACTCCCAAGACATTCCCAATCCACTCTTCCACTTTACCCTTGAGCTTTGTTTCACTCAGAGCCAAAACATCCAGGTTCCTTTCCTCAAACATATTACCTATCTCTCCTTTTTTCTCATCTTGGTTACATCCACATGCATTTAGACACCTTAATCTGAATCTTCGTGGGGGATGAGCATCTCCCGCGTGACTCCTTCTGTTTCCCCTTTTAGAAAGTTAAGATACAAGGAGGGGAGGGTTTCCAGCCCCTCACTCTCGTCCCCTTTAGTCGCCTTTTACGACACGTGAGGAATGTGTGGGAGTTATTTTTTTTATTTTTATTTATTTTGCTTTGTCGGTGTCTCCCGCGTTAGCGAGTTAGCGCAAGGAAACAGACGAAAAAATGGCTCAACCCACCCACATACACATGTATATACATACAAGTCCACACACGCAAACATACATACAAGTCCACACACGCAAACATACATACCTATACATCTCAACGTTTTCATATATATACACATACAGACATATACATATATACACATGCAAATAATTCATACTGTCTGCCTTTATTCTTTCCTACCTCCATCTCGCCACATATGAAATGACAACCCCCTCCCGACTCATGTGCGCGAGGTAGCGCTAAGAAAAGACAACAAAGGCCCCATTCGTTCACACTCAGTCTCTAGCTGTCATGTAATAATGCACAGAAACCACAGTTTCCTTTCTATACCCAGGCCCCATAGAACTGTCCATGGTTTACTCCAGACGCAGCACATGCCTGGTTTAATCTATTGACAGCACGTCGGCCCCGGTGTACCACATCGTTCCAGTTCACTCTATTCCTTGCACGCCTTTTACCCTTCTGCATGTTCAGGCTCCGATCTCTCAAAATCTTTTTCACTCCATCTTTCCACCTCCAATTTGGTCTCCCACTTCTGCTCGTTCACTCTACCTCTGACACATATATCCTCTTTGTCAATCTTTCCTCATTCATTCTCTACATGTGACCAAACCATTTCAAAACACCCACTTCTGCTCTCTCAACTCTCTTCTTTTTATTACCACACATCTCTCTTACCCTAATATAACTTACTCGATCAAAGCACCTCACACCACATATTGCCATTAAACATCTCATTTTCAGAACATCCACCCTCCTCCGCAAAACTCTATCCATAGCCCACGCCTCGCAACCATACAACATTGATGGAACGACTATTCCTTCAAATATACCCAATTTTGCTTTAAGAGATAGTGTTCTCGTCTTCTACACATTCTTCAAGTCTCCCAGAATTTTCGCCCCCTCCCCCACCCTATGATTTACTTCCGCTTCCATGGTTCCATTCAAACTTACTTCCCAATTGACTTGTCCCTCAACCCCATTGTACCTAATAACCTTTCTCTTATTCACATTTACTCTCAACTTTCTTCTTTCACACACTTCACCAAACTCAGTCACCAGCTTCTGTAATTTCTTATATAAATCAGCCACTAGCGCTGTATCATCAGCAAACAACAACTGACTCATTTCCCAAGCTCTCTCATCCACAACAGACTGCATACTTGCCCCTATTTCCAAAACTCTTGCATTCACCTTTCTAACAATCACATCCATAATTAGATTAAACTACCACGGAGACATCACACACTCCTGCCGCAAACCTATATTCACTGAGAACAAATCACTTTCCTCTCTTCCTACACGTACACATGTCTTGCACACTCAATAAAAACTTTTCACTGCTTCTAACAACTTGCCTCCCACATCATATATTCTTAACACCTTCCACAGAGCATCTCTATCAATTCTATCATATACGTTTTCCAGATCCAGAAATGCTACATACAAATCCAATAGCTTTTCTGAATATTTCTCACAAATATTCTTCAAAGCAAACACGTGATCCACACATCCTCTACCACTTCTGAAACCAAACTGCTCTTCCCCAGTCTGATGCTCTGTGCACGCCTTCACCCTCTCAATCAATATCCTCCCATATGATTTCCCAGGAATACTTAAGAAACTTATACATCTGTAATTTGAGCACTTACCTTTATCCCCTTTGCCTTTGTACAATGGCACTTTGAAAGCATTCCGCCAATCATCAGGCACCTAACCATGAATCATACATACATTAAATAACCTCAACAACCAGTCAACAATACAGTCACCCCCTGCACTACCACTGCAATACCATCCAAACCCGCTGCCTTACCGGCTTTCATCTTCCGCAAAACTTTTACTACCTCTTCTCTGTTTACCAAATCATTTTCCCTAACCTCTCACTTTGGATACCACCTTGAGCAAAACATGCTATATCTGCCACTCTATCATGAAACACATTAAACAAACCTTCAAAATACTCACAACATCACTACTTGTTATTACCTCCCCATTATCCCCCCTTCACTGAAGTTCCCATTTGTTCCTTTGTCTTACGAGCTTTATTTACCTTCGTCCAAAACATCTTTCCATTCTCCCTAAAAATTTAATGATACTCTCTCACCCCAACTCTCATTTGTACTCTTTTTCACCTCTTGCACCTTTATCTTGACCTCCTGCCTGTTTCTTTTATTCATCTCTCACTCATTTGCATTATTTCCCTGCAAAAACCGTCCAAATGCCTCGCTCTTATCTTTCACTAATAATCTTACATCTTTATCCCACCATGCCTGTCTCTTGCACAGGGGTCCCGGGTTCGATCCTGGCTGTTGGAGGTTTGTATGTTCTATGAAGGTGCGCGTTCATATGCACTTTATTCGTATTCATATACCTCCGCGGTGTACAGTTAGGTTCGGTAAAACGCTATCAGCTGGCTATGTGCGTCTGTTCGGAAACAACCGGTATAGACCCCATTGCTCACCATTGTGAGATGAAGGGTATTCGAGTACTTAGTATTTCGAATAGTTGTTTCCTATCATACAGTCCCATAGCCTGGCGGTTAGCATGCCTGTCTCTTGCACAAGGGGTCCCGGGTTCGATCCTGGCTGTTGGAGGTTTGTATGATATATGTATATATATATATATATGTATATATATATATATATATATGTATATATATATATATATATATATATATATATATATATATATACATATATATATATATATATATGTATATATATATATATATATATATATATATATATATATATATATATATGTATATATATATATGTATATATATATATACATTTATATATATATATATATATATATATATATATATATATATATATATATATATATATATATATATATATATATATATATATATATATATATATATATATATATATATATATATATATATATATATATATATATATATATATCCCTGGGGATAGGGGAGAAGGAATACTTCCATCGCATTCCTCGCGTGTCGTAGAAGGCGACTAAAGGGGACGGGAGCCGGGGGCCAGAAACCCTCCCCTCCTTGTATTTTAACTTTCTAAAAGGGGAAACAGAAGAAGGAGTCACGCGAGGAGTGCTCATCCTCCTCGAAGGCTCAGATTGGGGTGTCTAAATGTGTGTGGATGTAACCAAGATGAGAAAATAGGAGAGATAGGTAGTATGTTTGAGGAAAGGAACCTGGATGTTTTGGCTCTGAGTGAAACGAAGCTAAAGGGTAAAGGGGAAGAGTGGTTTGGGAATGTCTTGGGAGTAAAGTCAGGGGTTAGTGAGAGGAAAAGAGCAAGGGAAGGCGTAGCACTACTCCTGAATCAGGAGTTCTGGGAGTATGTGATAGAGCGTAAGAAAGTAAATTCTAGATTGATATGGGTAAAACTGAAAGTTGATGGAGAGAGATGGGTGATTATTAGTGCATATGCACCTGGGCATGAGAAGAAAGATCATGAGAGGCAAGTGTTTTGGGAGCAGCTGAATGAGTGTGTTAGTGGTTTTCATGCACAAGACCGGGTTATAGTGATGGGTGATTTGAATGCAAAGGTGAGTAATGTGGCATTGAGGGAATAATTGGTATACATGGAGTGTTCAGTGTTGTAAATGGAAATGGTGAAGAGCTTGTAGATTTATGTGCTGAAAAAGGACTGGTGATCGGGAATACCTGGTTTAAAAAGCGAGATATACATAAGTATACGTATTTAAGTAGGCGTGGGCTATGGATAGAGTTGTGCACAGGAGGGTGGATGTGCTGGAAATGAGATGATTGACGACAATGTGTGGTGTGAGGTGGTTTGATCGAGTAAGTAATGTAAGGGTGAGAAAGATGAGTGGAAATAAAAAAGAGTGTGGTTGAGAGAGAAGAAGAGGGTGTTTTGAAATGGTTTGGTCACATGGAGAGAATGAGTGGGGAAAGATTGACCAAGAGGATATATGTGTCAGAGGTGGAGGGAACGAGGAGAAGTGGGAGACCAAATTGGAGGTGAAAAGATGGAGTGAAAAAGATTTTGAGTGATCGGGGCCTGAACATGCAGGAGGGTGAAAGGCGGGTAAGGAATAGGGTGAATTGGATCGATATGGTATTCCGGAGTCGACGTGCTGTCAATTGATTGAATCAGGGCATGTGAAGCGTATGGGGTAAACCGTGGAAAGTTCTGTGGGGCCTGGATGTGGAAAGGGAGCTGTCGCTTCGGGCATTATTGCATGACAGCTTGAGACTGAGTGTGAACGAATTGGGTGTTTGTTGTCTTTTACTAGCGCTACCTCGCACACATAAGGGGGGAGGGGGATGTTATTCCATGTGTGGCGAGATGGTGATGGGAATGAATAAAAGCAAACAGTGTGAATTGTATGCATGGGTATATATGTATGTGTCTGTGTGTGTATATATATATATATATATATATATATATGTGTACATTGAGATGTATGTGTATGTATATTTGCGTGTTTGGACGTGTATGTATATACATACACGTCCACACACGCAAATATACATATCTATATATCTCAATGTACACATATATATACACACACAGACACATACATATATACCCATGCACACAATTCACACTGTCTGTCTTTATTCATTTCCATCGCCACCTCGCCACACATGGAATACCATCCCCCTCCCCCCTTATGTGTGCGAGGTAGCGCTAGGAAAAGACAACAATGGCCCCGTTCGTTCACACTCAGTCTTGAGCTGTCATGCAATAATGCCCGAAACCACAGCTCCCTTTCCACATCCAGGCCCCAGACTACTTTCCATGGTTTACCCCAGACGCCTCACATGCCCTGATTCAATCCACTGACAGCATGTCAACCCCGGTATACCACATCGATACAATCCACTCTATTCCTTGCCAGCCTTTCACCCTCCTGCATGTTCAGGCCCCGATCACTCAAAATCTTTTTCACTCCATCTTTCCACCTCCAATTTGGTCTCCCACTTCTCCTCGTTCCCTCCACCTCCGACACTTATATCCTCTTGGTCAATCTTTCCTCACTCATTCTCTCCATGTGCCCAAACTATTTCAAAACACCCTCTTCTGCTCTCTCAACCACACTCTTTTTATTTCCACACATTTCTCTTACCCTTACATTACTTACTCGATCAAACCACCTCACACCACACATTGTCCTCAAACATCTCATTTCCAGCACATCCACCCTCCTGTGCACAACTCTATCCATAGCCCACGCCTCGCAACCATAAAACATTGTTGGAACCACTATTCCTTTAAACATACCCATTTTTGCTTTCCGAGATAATGTTCTCGACTTCCACACATTCTTTAAGGCTCCCAGGATTTTCGCCCCCTCACCCACCCTATGATTCACTTCCGCTTCCATGGTACCATCCGCTGCCAGATCCACTCCCAGATATCTAAAACACTTTACTTCCTCGAGTTTTTCTCCATTCAAACTTACCTCCCAATTGACTTGACCCTCAACCCTACTGTACCTAATAACCTTGCTCTTATTCACATTTGCTCTTAACTTTCTTCTTTCACACACTTTACCAAACTCAGTCACCAGCTTCTGCAGTTTCTCACATGAATCACATGAATATATGTATATATACATATATATATATATATATATATATATATATATATATATATATATATATATATATATATATATATATATATATATATATATATATATATATATATATATATATATATATATATGTACCTAATAACCTTGCTCTTATTCACATTTACTCTTAACTTTCTTCCTTCACACACTTTACCAAACTCAGTCACCAGCTTCTACAGTTTCTCATATGAATCAGCCACCAGCGCTGTATCATCAGCGAACAACAACTGACTCACTTCCCAAGCTCTCTCATCCCCAACAGACTTCATACTTGCCCCTCTTTCCAGGGTTGAGGGTCAATTCGATTGGGAGGTGAGTTTGAATGGAGAAAAACTGGAGGAAGTGAAGTGTTTTAGATATCTGGGAGTGGATCTGGCAGCGGATGGAACCATGGAAGCGGAAGTGGATCATAGGGTGAGGGAGGGGGTGAAAATTCTGGGAGCCTTGAAGAATGTGTGGAAGTCGAGAACATCATCTCGGAAAGCAAAAATGGGTATGTTTGAAGGAATAGTGGTTCCAACAATGTTGTATGGTTGCGAGGCGTGGACTATGGATAGAGTTGTGCGCAGGAGGATGGATGTGCTGGAAATGAGATGTTTGAGGACAATGTGTGGTGTGAGGTGGTTTGATCGAGTAAGTAACGTAAGGGTAAGAGAGATGTGTGGAAATAAAAAGAGCGTGGTTGAGAGAGCAGAAGAGGGTGTTTTGAAATGGTTTGGTCACATGGAGAGAATGAGTTAGGAAAGATTGACCTAGAGGATATATGTGTCGGAGGTGGAGGGAAGGAGGAGAAGAGGGAGACCAAATTGGAGGTTGAAAGATGGAGTGAAAAAGATTTTGTGTGATCGGGGCCTGAACATGCAGGAGGGTGAAAGGAGGGCAAAGAATAGAGTGAATTGGAGCGATGTGGTATACCGGGGTTGACGTGCTGTCAGTGGATTGATTCAAGGCATGTGTATGGGGGTGGGTTGGGCCATTTCTTTCGTCTGTTTCCTTGGGCTACCTCGCAAACGCGGGAGACAGCGACAAAAAAAAAAAATAAAATATATATATATGTATACACATGTACATAATTCATATTGTCTGCCTTTATTTATTTCCATCGCCACCTCGCCACACATGGAATAAGAACCCCTTTCTCCTCATGTGCGCCAGTTAGCGCTGGGAAAAGAAAACCAAGGCCACATTCGTTCACACTCAGTCTCTAGCTGTCATGTAATATTGCACCGAAATTACAGATCCCTTTCCACATCCAGGCCCCACAAAACTTTCCATGGTTTACCCCAGACGCTCCACATGCCCTGGTTCAATCCATTGACAACACGTCGACCCCGGTATACCACATCAGTTCCAATTCACTCTATTCCTTGCAAGCCTTTCATCCTCCTGCATGTTCAGGCCCCGATCACTCAAAATCTTTTTCACTCCATCTTTCCCCCTCTAATTTGGTCTCCCACTTCTCCTTGTTCCTTCCACCTGTGACACATATATCCTCTTGGTCAATCTTTCCTCACTCATTCTCTTCATGTGACCAAACCATTTCAAAACTCCCTCTTCTGCTCTCTCAACCACTCTCTTTTTTTTTTTCCAAACATCTCTCTTACCCTTACATTACTTACTCGATCAAACCACCTTACACCACATATTGTCCTCAAGCATCTCATTTCCAGGACATCCACCCTCCTGCACACAACTCTATCCATAGCCCATGCTTCGCAACCATACAACATTGTTGGAACCACTATTCCTTCAACATACCCATTGTTGCTTTCCGAGATAATGTTCTCGACTTCCAAACATTCTTCAAGGCTCCCAGGATTTTCGCCCCCTCCCCCACCCTATGATTCACTTCCGCTTCCATGGTTGCATCCGCTGCCATATCCACTCCCAGATATCTAAAACACTTTTCTTCCAGTTTTTCTCCATTCAAACTTACCTCCCAATTGACTTGACTCTCAAACCTTTTGTAACTAATAACCTTGCTCTTATTCACATTTACTCTCAACTTTCTTCTTTCACGCACTGTACCAAACTCAGTCACCAGCTTCTGCATTTTCTCACATGAATCAGCCACCAGCGCTGTATCATCAGCGAACAACAACTGACTCACTTCCCAAGCTCTCTCATCCACAGCAGACTGCATACTTGCTCCTCTTTCTAAAACTCTTGCATTCACCTCCCTAACAACCCCATACATATACAAATTAAGCAATGGCAAAGTGCAGCAATAAAAAGAAAAATCCTTGGGTGTGATAATCTCTAGACTAAATCCAAGTATCTAAGTGAGCAGTGCACAGAAGCAGTGAAAAGAACAAATAGATTTATTGAAATCATAGGCATTTAAGTCTAGGGAAATCAGCCTTACTCTTTACAGTTCTTTGGTCCATCCGAACTTGAATGTTGTGCTCAGTTTTGCTCATCTTACCTAAAGATATTAATAAACAGAAATGAGACAATTCAGCGACGAGCTGACAAGATGATTCTTGGACTGGGAGCCAAATCCAGTTTAGATTAGTAAAAAAGGAAAAAAGGAATAAGAGGTGATCTATTACAAGTATTCAAAAATATCAAAAGCTTTGAAATTCTTGATCTAACTGTATGTTGGTGTGAGTACAGTCAAGGTATTGAGGGGTGACTGAAACACTTTGTAGACAAGTAGGTCCTTCTTTGTGATAAGACACGGGAAATTCACGGAAACAGTACAACAACACAAAAGGACAACAGCTGATCTAAACCCAAAGACTTGTGGGCCATAAGAGATGCCACAAGTCGCTGGCTAGTTAATCAGTATATGATATATGGGACGTAACAATCATTTCCATACGCAGCTAACTAGCTGACATGATAACATTCTTATCAAGTATGATGTAAAGTAATTATATTGTTGCACACATATGAGGTAAAGTAACTATATTGCTGGACTCATATGAGGTTACAGAATCACAATCTCTCACACCTCCCTCCCCCCTACTCGCTCATAGTAATGTCTTGAGTGGACTTCTTGTTCTTATGCACAGTGAGTGGCAAAGCACTGGTTTACTGGAGAGGACTGGGGACTTATGCACTGTAAGGGGGCCGTGTGTAGGACACTTCAATGGACGAAGGAATAGACGTTTCCTCCACTACACACAACCTCGTAGTCCCGCGACCTGCCGATACCCATGACGGCACCTACTTTGTCTCAACATTGAGAGGTTATATCCTGGATGCGAACTTGTTCGCCGACACACAACCTGGGAAGGGGACGGGTGTGCTCATTGTAAGAGGCTGCAACATCCTGAGCACGCTCAGCAGGTCGGCGGGTCACATATCTCGGTCTTGATCTCCCACTCCTCTAAGAAGGACTGAGGGTAAGCAGGGATACGAGAAAGGATGGGCCGTCCGTACAAGACATGGGCTGGGGAACGTACGGTTTGATTCGGGGTGTTGTATAGCTGTAGCAATCCCCGGTAGAAATCCTCGCAGTCATGTTGCCAGAAGGAGCCACGTTCAAGATAAGATACTCCACAGACTTACCAGCAGCCTCAGCGCGGCCATTAGACTGTAGATGATGTGGCGATGACACCACAGGTCGGACTTCCCAACGGTCCAGGAACGCTGCAAAATCCCGACTCGTGAACTGGGGCTCTCCGTCGGTCCTCAGACGCAAGGGAACGCCTACATCACTGAAGTAAAGTCGTAGGTTGTGGATGGTGGCGGCGGACGTTGTATAGTTGCTGCAAGGTATCACAACAGGTCAACCAGAGAGACCGTCGACGATGACAAGAAAAGACTTCCCTGATACACTGAAGAAGTCGGCCTACGCGGACTTAAAGAGCTTGGGGCTGTCGTCACAGAATAAAGGTTCCTTTTGTTGGCTCGGCTGCAATTCCTGGCACGGCTCACATGCACGAAATGTTCACTATGTCCGAGATGGTGCCGAACCAGAATACAGCCTGTCTTGCCCGTCGCTTGTTGGCCTCCGTTCCTCAGTGGTTTTCTCGGAGGCGATCTAAGATTTGGCGACGTAAGGCAGCAGGAACAACGACAGGTGCCCAGTAGAGGGCTAGGTTCCCATCACAGTGCAGGTCCTCACGCAGTTTTCAATACGAGACCAGTAAGTTATGAAGGTCGTCGCGGTAATGAGGGAAACCGTTCCTCACACAGTCAATGAGCCTGACATAGGAAAGGTCGTCTCGAGGCGCAGTCCTTGAATCCTCCATTACCTTGTCGTCGTCAGGTAAAAGCTCCGAACGCTGAGGACTGGCAAGGGACTGTGCGTTCTTTAAAGTAACAACGGTCCTGATAGAAACATCGGTTTCTGTGCTCAGCACTTCATCCTCTCGGGTGACGGTGGTTTACAAGAGAGCTGGACAAAGCATGTGTAATACAGAGCCGCTTACCCACTCGCCACACTATTGTAAGGAAGTATACTGAAAGTTTCTCCTTCAGGCGCTGGAGACAAGGGTTTTCAGTCGAATCGACCAAATAGTGGTTAAGGATCGGTACAAGTGGGCAATGGTCAGTGACTAACTCGAAGTGTTACAGGCTGACGAGGTAAATCTTGCACTTCGACATGGCCCACACCACAGCCAACAGTTCGAGCTCGATGATGGCATTGCGTGTTTTCTGCGTCGGCCAGGAACGTAAGATCCAAAATTAATGAGGTGGAGCTTCCCCCCATCGTGGTCTTGCGGTAGTGCATATCCAATGCCATACAAGCGTGAGGCATCAGTCTGCACGTCGCTGAATTCCCTCGGCAAATATTTTCAAACATCTGAAGGAGACATGCTTCACCTCGAGGATGAGCTTAGGAAAGTCCTTGGAGACAGCAGAGGAGTCGAAACGCCATCGTGCACGTCGATCCAAGCATAGCACGACCTCTTGCCAAAGGTAATATCCGCTTGGACAATTCCTAAAGCTAGAGTCATCTCAGAACCATCAACTGCGAAGCTTCTATCCGTAGGGGGCGGTTCGAGGTTGCAGATGTTGTAATCCTATGACAGTAGCGTCAACTTGTGTCGGGAATCATACGTAAGCGAGATGACACGTTATCATAGATGATGGCGACGCTGATAGGCCTAGAGAAGTCAGTCCTGGGCCACAAGGGTGAGCTCATTTGTCTGATATGGCTCGGGCGCTGTAAAAGGTCCTGTGGTATCTGACCAGGGGACTGTGTGCATGCCTCACTCGTGGAAGAGCGCTGCTTACGCTGCCTTCGCTGTCCCTTGGCTTTATTTTGAGCTCAATACTTGTCATAATGACCAATAAAATTGCAAACCTTACACTGAGTGCGTTTAGTAGAGCAGCTGGGCATTACTGCGACCCGTGCTGCTTATTGAAGCTGTTTTAAAGGTGCTGGGTGGGAAAACAGTAGTAGCATTATGGGCTCTCTTCTTCCCTTTCTTGTACTGCGACATGGTCATCACTGATACTGGGGGAGCCCACAGGGTTGAAGTTGCGCACCTTACGGCCTCATAGGAGCGGCACGTCGTCTCTATATCCTGCAGAGAGGAAGTGGTGTCAAGGGAAATGAGGCATTTTACCAGATCCTCAGCCTTGACGCCCATTGAAATCACTTGCTTGATTTGGGTTTCCTCGCACTGTTGGTGATGAACTTTACAGATATCAACTTCTTCGGATGCTCTCTCTCTTTAGACGTACGTAGAAATTGTAAAATGTTTCACCTCCCATATGTCTGCAACTAAAGAGTTCCCGCTGACCCTTGATGCGCTCTTGCAAGACTTCGAGCAAGGCCTTCACAGACGACACGGAGTTTGGTGGCACCTGCTATATATACTCTAAGATGGGCTGAGTCTCGAGAGACAAGCACCTATGTAGCTGTATGAGCTGATTTGGCTGTGGTAAGCTCTGTCGATCCACCAGTGTAGCATAGTCCGTCCATTTCCGTCTGCACTCTCTGAAGTTTTGGTAAGTAACAACAAATGTAAGAAATGGTTGTCATTGGACAGCAGCTTTAGATGGTGCAGGAGTGGAAGGACGGTCAGGTGCCGTCGTGGGAGCGAGTCCTAGTCTAACAGATGGAAAAACGGTTAATGAATCTTGTGCCTGGAATGCCAAAAGTCTTGAGAGGAGAGCCTCGAAGCGAACTGCGTCTTCATGACGTTGAGCTTCCTCTTCCCTTCTTCGCATTTCATCTTCCCTGAGTTGTTGTTCCATCCACCTCATGAACGAAACGAGGTCCGTGATGGGAGGTGAAAGAGAACGCGAAGCACAAGGAGATGAATCGCGTTGGGAGTCGTTGGAGGTAGGAGATCCCCAAGAGGCAGCAGCTCGCAGCTGCTGACGCTGCTTACCACGAGGTAAATTTGTGTACCATTATTTTTATTTTTAAGCCAAAGCAACGCCTCATCAGCTCGAATTGGTTGTACAGGTCAACACAGGCAACATTAAAAAGTTAATGGAAAAAAAAAGGCTGTCAGTGCGTGTGTATGTATGTACGTGTGCGTGGCGGGTGGTGGAGAGGCCAGAAGTTGCTACGGTGATGCTCGAGAATTGTTAGGGAGTGGACGCAAGCTCCGCGCTCCCGCCAGCCAGGAAACGGAGGTGTCACCCAGCAACCACAGGACGAACACGAAGAAAACACAATACACATAACGCTACACTTCATTTGCACTGACACTACACTCGCGGAAAAGCACAAACACTGTCACTGCACGCGCATGCCCTCATAAAATCCTCAGTAAAGAAAAACCACGAGCCACAAAATAGCTGAAGGGGTAGCGTGAGACAGTGTTCGGCGCGGAGATGCACTGTAACTTGTCTATATCCTACTCACTGCGCCACTTATGTTGGTCTGAGTACAGTCAGGGTATTGAAGGATGACTGAAACACACTTGTAGACAAGGAGGTCCTTATTTCTGATAAGACACAGTACAATACAAGGAAACATTCGTTACAACAACGCACAAGGACAACACGATCAAAACCGAGAATTGTGGGTAATAAGAGATGCAAAAATGGGTATGTTTGAAGGAATAGTAGTTCCAACAATGTTGTATGGTTGCGAGGCGTGGGCTATGGATAGAGTTGTGCGCAGGAGGATGGATGTGCTGGAAATGAGATGTTTGAGGACAATGTGTGGTGTGAGGTGGTTTGATCGAGTGAGTAACGTAAGGGTAAGAGAGATGTGTGGAAATAAAAAGAGCGTGGTTGAGAGAGCAGAAGAGGGTGTTTTGAAGTGGTTTGGGCACATGGAGAGAATGAGTGAGGAAAGATTGACCAAGAGGATATATGTGTCGGAGGTGGAGGGAGCAAGGAGAAGAGGGAGACCAAATTGGAGGTGGAAAGATGGAGTGAAAAAGATTTTGTGTGATCGGGGCCTTAACATGCAGGAGGGTGAAAGGAGGGCAAGGAATAGAGTGAATTGGAGCGATGTGGTATACCGGGGTTGACGTGCTGTCAGTGGATTGAATCAAGGCATGTGAAGCGTCTGGGGTAAACCATGGAAAGCTGTGTAGGTATGTATATTTGCGTGTGTGGACGTATGTATATACATGTGTATGGGGGGGGGGGGGCCATTTCTTTCGTCTGTTTCCTTGCGCTACCTCGCAAACGCGGGAGACAGCGACAAAGTATAAAAAAAAAAAAAAAGAGATGCCACAAGTCGCTGGCTAACTAAAACAATATACGACGCACAGGACGTAACACAATCATTTCCATACGCCGCTAACTAGCTGACACGATAATATCATTATAAAGTATGAGGTGAAGTGATTATATTCTCACACGCATATGGGGTTATATGATTACAATATCTCACACTGAAAAGTTTCTTATAACTTGATTTATCTGATTTGACTCGTAATACTAGAAACAAACTCGTGTCCAGACGTTTTATCTCGAATTACTCTAAGTACTTTCTCTTCAATAGTATTGTTTGCATGTGGAATGATTTACCAATTAGAGTGGTTGAAAGCAGAACTAGACAAACATTTAAATGTGGGTTTTATAAAGATTCCGCGTTAAGTCCGCAACTTACATTATTTGAGCTTCCTTATTCGTATTGACAGTTTGCATGTTATTCTCTTTGTGTTGACTGTACGCCATCTAACTTTCATTCCACTAAACTGTGAGTTTATGATATCCTCCACTATCACAAAACTCCCCGAAAGGGCCAAATGGTGTGTTTTTGTATCAGTTTCTTTGTATTTATTTGAAACTTTAGGAATGCAGTAGTTTCCATTGAAAGCAACATCTTTAGAAAGGTGAACGGGGATTGTTAGAGATTAAGATTGAGAAATTAATTACGATGTAAAAGAAAGTCTGACACGGGTAACTAAGTAAAGTTGCGAAATTCAGGACCATGAGATGTATATAAGATTACAAAAAGAATATAGGAAGAATATCAGGAGCAGTAAGAAAAAATGAAAACGAATGTTTCGTAAAGTGAACAATGATCTTGGAAATCTATAAGAATGTGTCAGAAGCAAAAAGAGAAAATCAAGGATACTATAAGCTTATTATCAGATGGACATGTTCATTCAACTAAGCGACAATGAAATAACACTCTTTAAACGAGTTCGACTCAGTGTTTCAAGCAAAAAATTAATTTAATGCTTTACAAGCAAAAGAAAAAAAAAGTATTTCTGGCCACTGAGAATGAAAACTGGATGTTAGAAATATTGACTGCCATGAAATACTTCAGCATCTTAACAAACTAAACCCAAACCAATCAGCTACTCCCGACACTTTCTCCCCCCGAATACTGAAAGAAGCTAAGCCGAAAATAGCCTTTCCCATCACCATTTTTCAAAATATGGAGATAGAACAAGTAACTCGAAATAAAGTCCCATTACCCTTACTTCGTTTCTAAGAAGAGAGTTTTGGATAAATGATCATTGAAGAGAAAGTCATTGTCATAGCAGGAGGTAGACTGATAGCCGAACACCAACATGGTTTCCAGGATAAGGATTACGTTTAACGAATCTATTTCAGTACTTAATCACATATATAATAAATGTGACAACTAATACCCTTATATATTCTAAATCTGGGTTTACGTAAATCCTTCAAGAAAGTACCAAAGTGAAGACTCCTTAATAGATTTAAAGCTCACGGTATAAGGGATAGAATTCGTGTGTGGATACTGGACTATCCCTCAGAAAGAAACATGATGGTAAGTAATGAGAAGCATCTCATTGATTCACGTGTGTCGTGAAGCTCCACAAGGCACGGTCCTAGGACCCACACTTTTCATTATGTGTACATGACCAACCTAGAGACATGACCATGCTGGGGTATTCTTTCACTTTGTTCCATAACATTACATTTCCGTGGGTTGAATTGTATCGACAAAATGTGTATGTGTGTGTGTGTGTGTGTGTGTGTGTGTGTGTGTGTGTGTGTGTGTCCATACATACATAGGAGTATAGAAATCTTACTCATATGATAGGTTAAGAGACGAAACAACATAAGCGCAAACTTTGTCCACGTAACGCGCTAATATTAATACCACACACCGACTAATATGCTTACAGACATAGACAGGAGTAGAACTATACTTGCTATTGTGAATGGCATAAACAACACATGAACAAGTGCACAGCTATGCAAACACATAGCTTAGTTTTCTCTTGTGTATGTGTGTATCAATAACTGTATTACTGTAACCTAACCAACGTGACAATGTTGATCACTTAAATGTTTCCCATTGAATACACACTGTTTCTCAACTATAAAATCAGTACATTTAAACAAATATGTAACTTATCACTTAATGGTCAACTACTCACAGATAAATGCACTTTGTGGGTATACCTTAATCATATGGTTATCCAAAGTGTAGAAGTATCCAGCCTCACCTTGGCTTAAGCTACTGTGATATTATTAACTAGTTACTATTGACCCCGCAGGCTTGCAATAAATCAACTGTATATTTTCAAGGAAATGGCAAACTTAATTGTATAATCAGTTCTGAATTTATTCATCTGTTGTCTTTACGCACACACACACACACACACACAGACTAACCTATGCCAGGTGTCCATTATATCGACGACCATGCCGCGATCAGGATTCGAACGTATGCTGGCTTGACCCAAGGAAACCCATGCATGAGTGACAGTCAGTAACGCTAACCGCTACATTTTGGAGGTCCATGATTGTGTGTGTGTGTGTGTGTGTGTGTGTGTGTGTGTGTGTGTGTGTGTGTGTGTGTGTGTGTGTGTGTGAGTTAGTCACAAGACGTGTAATAGTGAATGAAAACGAGAGCAAGAGAAGGTTCCAGTGAAAGTGAATAAGAACGTAACTGAGGTTGGGAGGCCAGGGCATCCATTAAGAAATACATTACTTCAACTCTGAGAATAAAGTCTATTTTAGAGCATGGGTTGCAAGATGATGCCACAGGATAAACATGTCACCGAAAGGTTAACGATGCAATAAAGACTTTATCAAGAAAACAGCATGCACGATATCTAAACAAAGGAAAATATACCAGAAATATGTTCAGGACACGGAAGCTCAAAAAGGTATTTTCAGTTCGATCTAAAAGAACATCTTAGAGGTGAAAAAACTTCCTAATGTCAGTGTAGCCAGAAAAAGTTCCTTTATCATAAAAAAGAATAGATTTTTTGATGTGGTTTTCTTCGACCTCCTCTACTGTTCTTGTTGAGTTAACAAACATAACAAAAGTAAGCAAATTTTTCAAGTGAAAATTATTTACCGAAGCAAGTACAATCATTCATTGGTTCTGGTCCCATTAGGATGTCTAAGTACTTCTTTTCATGAGAATCAAAGCGTAGATAATGCTTAGGCCTTCACCTGACAATCGAACGGTAGGACATGCTTCAACGTTCATATATCACTAGCAGTAGTCTGTACACACAAATGGTGCCGGTATAACTTAAAGCTGCTGTAGCACTTCAGCAGCAAGCAGTACGGCTTTAGTCACTTCTGCAGTGCTTCAGCTCACAGCAAAATTTCAGTACTAATGGAAAAATGTCCTGTAGTAGTTCCCACGCCATCAAGGGTGCCTTGGACTCGGCTGCTGTAGACTGTAAGGCAGCCATTGGCTCTATTTGGGACGTTTGCAATGGTGGGTTAGCTTTAAACACTGGTCCAGTGTAGCATTTGTGAGTGGATTATTCAAGACATCTGGGCCAACTGCTTCCTGCTGGAATCATTAGTGTTCTACTACGTATGATTGTCCTATTACACATAAGGATCACAAGGAGCTATGATATGCGGGAAAATGTGACTCAATTCACCAGTCATACTCATCAAATCCTTTGTTTCCCGTGCTGTATCTTTCTTATATCCTGCAGATGATTACACTTAATCATTTTGTAACAGCAATAACGCTGCCTGGATAGTTTCATTCTCTGCTTGAGCCGCTCCGTAAGTCTGAAATACGAACAAGTACAAGAGGAAACTCAGATTTAACTGAGCACTGTGTTTGTTGCAGCCATTATTGATACCCCGACATCTACTGCAAATAAACGCACCAATAGTATCGTGTATCGTCTGTTGACGAGATGTGCCATATGCAAGACCAGGCACGCCTCTGCCTCCCCATGTCTGCTGGGTTATAAGGTTGCTTAATTCGACCATCACCAAAGAGCAGCGTTAAAAAAGATTTCGAGAAGCGTACATATCCTTTCCTTGTCAGTATGAGAGTGACTTAGTATAGCTGAAATCTAAAGTTATTTCCCTTCTTTCTTTCTAAAGTATGGAAGGTTTCTCGTTCATTATACGTAAACTAAGAATTGTTAGGTGCTGTGGATGTGTCTCTCACTGTCAGGCTGTACTCTCAAGGGTATATGGCCGAGAAATCCTAAACGGCATCAAATCATGTCCTATCCCGACGCCGCCTTGCTGCATAGGACCCAAACACGTGTTCTGCTTGCATATTCAGATGATATCTTGGCTGTTTGAGGATTCACCATCTGGACCGTGGTAACAAACCAAGTATTTCACTTCAACAACGGGTGATTCTCCTGTTGCTATTGTTTCTGCCTCAGAATATGGCACAGTGTAACGAGCAATAGCTGGCCTCCCGTTGTCGGGGATGGTTGGAGGGCTTAGCCTGATTTTCACAAGTTGAACGGTTCTCTCTCTCTCTCTCTCTCTCTCTCTCTCTCTCTCTCTCTCTCTCTCTCTCTCTCTCTCTCTCTCTCTCTCTCTCTCTCTCTCTCTCTCTCTTTTTATGACTTCTAAGTTATTGGAACTTTACCTTCATTTACCGGGAGGTTTGACTTATTTTGCTTGAATGTTGATATTTTGCTGTTGGGTATTGTATTCACTACTTTTTTCTCACTTCAACCAACATTTTCATAACAAAAAAATGAGAATCTGTGTCTTGCTTCTCATTAAAAAGCAATCAATATTTTCAAACATTATCAGGAGTAGATTCGTCCATTAATATAAAGATATACAAAGAATTCTAAAATGAATGTACTAAAGTTTTCTATACATGAAACAGATATTTGATCCAAGGTTCGAAGGGTATTCGAGTACATAGTATTCGAATAGTTATTTCCCTATTAAGAACGATCATAGTTTAGCGGTAGCGATCCCGCCTGTTGCACAGGAGTCCCGGGTTCGACCCTGGCTGTTGGAGGTTTGTATGTTCTATGAAGGTGCCCGCGTTCATATGCACTTTGTTCGTGTATGTATGCCTATGGAGAGGAGATTCTTTTTTTCTTGTGCGTGATCAAGTACATTCCTATGAGTCCAAGGGGAAAATGAAGCACGAAAAGTTCCCAAGTGTACTTTCGAGTAATAATCACATCATCAGGGGACACACAAGAGAGAAATATAACAGTCAGTCGATATACAACGAAAAGACTAAGCTAGGACGCCATTTGGTAAACAAGTGATTATCCAAAACAGACATAGAGCGTATCATAAACATGTTTTGTGGAGAAGGTGAATTTTTGCAAATTTCATCAGCAATACCGTCATCAAAATTCTAGAGACCTTCACTAATATCAAGGTCATAGTTCTTTGTGTATCTAATAATAGAAGATTCATTGAAATTTCTCGTGGTACTGGAGTTAGAGTTGATAACTGAGTTGGCATTACTCCAGTCAGTACAATGATCATAGTTTTTAACATGATTAAACAAGGGATTTGATTCTTTCTTGTTCTTATACTATATTTGTTTTGCTTAAGTCTGACAGGAAGATCCATACCAGACTGCCCAACTTAAAACTTATCACAATTTCTGCATGGCACTTTATAGATGCATCCAGGAGAATTTTCTGATAAGTTCCTGATTAAGATATTCTTTATAGTAATATTGTTGATCAAGGCAATATTTATATAAAAGATTTAAGCAACATGGGAAATAAGGTAAAATTATTAATAAAAGGGACAATTGAGAAATTCTTGTTGTCAACGAGAGGTTTGGCCTCAACTCTAAAAAATGATATCTTTGCAAACTTAAGGGATTTATCAGTGGAAGATATAAGGTCCCTAACTTATATCCAAAAGAATATATCTTCTCAAACTCATATATCTAAGTTTTTATATATTTTTTTTTTTTTTTTATACCTCGTCGCTGTCTCCCGCGGTTGCGAGGTAGCGCAAGGAAACAGGCGAAAGAAATGGCCCAACCCCCCCCATACACATGTACATACACACGCCCACACACGCAAATATACATACCTACACAGCTTTCCATGGTTTACCCCAGACGCTTCACATGCCTTGATTCAATCCACTGACAGCAGGTCAACCCCGGTATACCACATCGCTCCAATTCACTCTCTTCCTTGCCCTCCTTTCACCCTCCTGCATGTTCAGGCCCCGATCACACAAAATACTTTTCACTCCATCTTTCCACCTCCAATATGGTCTCCCTCTTCTCCTCGTTCCCTCCACCTCCGACACATATATCCTCTTGGTCAATCTTTCCTCACTCATTCTCTCCATGTGCCCAAACCATTTCAAAACACCCTCTTCTGCTCTCTCAACCACGCTCTTTTTATTTCCACACATCTCTCTTACCCTTACGTTACTTACTCGATCAAACCACCTCACACCACACATTGTCCTCAAACATCTCATTTCCAGCACATCCATCCTCCTGCGCACAACTCTATCCATAGCCCACGCCTCGCAACCATACAACATTGTTGGAACCACTATTCCTTCAAACATACACATTTTTGCTTTCCGAGATAATGTTCTCGACTTCCACACATTTTTCAAGGCTCCCAAAATTTTCGCCCCCTCCCCCACCCTATGATCCACTTCCGCTTCCATGGTTCCATCCGCTGACAGATCCACTCCCAGATATCTAAAACACTTCACTTCCTCCAGTTTTTCTCCATTCAAACTCACCTCCCAATTGACTTGACCCTCAACCCTACTGTACCTAATAACCTTGCTCTTATTCACATTTACTCTTAACTTTCTTCTTCCACACACTTTACCAAACTCCGTCACCAGCTTCTACAGTTTCTCACATGAATCCGCCACCAGCGCTGTATCATCATCGAACAACAACTGACTCACTTCCCAAGCTCTCTCATCCCCAACAGACTTCATACTTGCCCCTCTTTCCAAGACTCTTGCATTTACCTCCCTAACAACCCCATCCATAAACAAATTAAACAACCATGGAGACATCACACACCCCTGCCGCAAACCTATATTCACTGAGAACCAATCACTTTCCTCTCTTCCTACACGTACACATGCCTTACATCCTCGATAAAAACTTTTCACTGCTTCTAACAACTTGCCTCCCACACCATATATTCTTAATACCTTCCACAGAGCATCTCTATCAACTCTATCATATGCCTTCTCCAGATCCATAAATGCTACATACAAATCCATTTGCTTTTCTAAGTATTTCTCACATACATATATATATATATATATATATATATATATATATATATATATATATATATATATATATATATATATATATATATATATATATATATATATATATATATACATATATATATTTTTTTCTGCTTTGTCGCTGTCTCCCGCGTATGCGAGGTAGCGCAAGAAAACAGAAGAAAGAAATGGCCCAAACCACCCCCATACACATGCATATACACACGCCCACACGCAAATATACACACCTACACAGCTTTCCATGGTTTACCCCAGACGCTTCATATGCCCTGATTCAATCCACTGACATCACGTCAACCCCGGTATACCACATCGATCCAATTCACTCTATTCCTTGCCCTCCTTTCACCCTCCTGCATGTGCACACAAAATTTTTTTCACTCCATCTTTCCACCTCCAATTTGGTCTCCCACTTCTCCTCGTTCCCTCCACCTCCGACACATATATCCTCTTGGTCAATCTTTCCTCACTCATTCTCTCCAAGTGCCCAAACCATTTCAAAATACCCTCTTCTGCTCTCTCAACCACGCTCTTTTTATTTCCACACATCTCTCTTACCCTTACGTTACTTACTCGATCAAACCACCTCACACCACACATTGTCCGCAAACATTTCATTTCCAGCACATCCATCCTCTTGCGCAATACTCTATCCATAGTCCACGCCTCGCAACCATACAACATTGTTGAAACCACTATTCCTTCAAACATACCCATTTTTGCTTTCCGAGATAATGTTCTCGACTTCCACACATTCTTCGAGGTTCCCAAGTTTTTCGCGTCCTCTTCCACATTATGATCCACTTCCGCTTCCATGGTTCCATCCGCTGCCATATCCACTCCCAGATATCTAAAACAATTTACTTCATCCAGTTTTTCTCCATTCAAACTTACCTCCCAATTGACTTGACCCTCAACCCTACTGTACCTAAAAACCTTGCTCTTATTCACATTTACTCTTAACTTTCTTCTTTCACACACTTTACCAAACTCAGTCAAAAGCTTCTGCAGTTTCGCACATGAATCAGCCACCAGCACTGTATCATCAGCGAACAACAACTGACTCACTTCCCAAACTCTCTCATCCCCAACAGACTTCATACTTGCCCCTCTTTCCAAAACTCTTGCATTCACCTCAATAACAACCCCATCCATAAACAAATTAAACAACCATAGAGACATCACACACCCCTGCCTCAAACCTACATTACCTGAGAACCAATCACTTTCCTCTCTTTCTACACGTACACATGCCTTACATCCTCGATAAAAACTTTTCACTGCTTCTAACAACTTGCCTCCCACACCATATATTCTTAATACCTTCCACAGAGCATCTCTATCAACTCTATCATATGCCTTCTCCAGATCCATAAATGCTATATACAAATCCATTTGCTTTTCTAAGTATTTCTCACATACATTCTTCAAAGCAAACGCCTGATCCACACATCCTCTACCACTTCTGAAACCACAATGCTCTTCCCTAATCTGATGCTCTGTACATGCCTTCACCCTCTCAATCAATACCCTCCCATATAATTTAACAGGAATACTCAACAAACTTATACCTCTGTAATTTGAGCACTCACTCTTATCCCCTTTGCCTATATATATATGTATATATATATATATATATATATATATAGATATATGTATATATATATATATAGAAAAGGAAATGGATTTGTATGTAGCATTTATGGATCTGGAGAAGGCATATGATAGAGTTGATAGAGATGCTCTGTGGAAAATATTAAGAATATATGGTGTGGGAGGCAAGTTGTTAGAAGCAGTGAAAAGTTTTTATCGAGGATGTAAGGCATGTGTACGTGTAGGAAGAGAGGAAAGTGATTGGTTCTCAGTGAATGTAGGTTTGCGGCAGGGGTGTGTGATGTCTCCATGGTGGTTTAATTTGTTTATGGATGGGGTTGTTAGGGAGGTGAATGCAAGAGTTTTAGAAAGCGGGGCAAGTATAAAGTCTGTTGGGGATGAGAGAGCTTGGGAAGAGAGTCAGTTGTTGTTCGCTGATGATACAGCGATGGTGGCTCATTCATGTGAGAAACTGCAGAAGCTGGTGACTGAGTATGGTAAAGTGTGTGAAAGAAGAAAGTTAAGAGTAAATGTGAATAAGAGCAAGGTTATTAGGTTCAGTAGGGTTGAGGGTCAAGTCAAGTGGGAGGTGAGTTTGAATGGAGAAAAACTGGAGGAAGTGAAGTGTTTTAGATATCTGGGAGTGGATCTGGCAGCGGATGGAACCATGGAGGCGGGAGTTGATCATAGGGTGGGGGAGGGTTTGAAAATTCTAGTAGCCTTGAAGAATGTGTGGAAGTCGAGAACATTATCTCGGAAAGTAAAAATGGGTATGTTTCAAGGAATAGTGGTTCCAACAATGTTGTATGGTTGCAAGGCGTGGGCTATGGATAGAGTTGTGCGCAGGAGGATGGATGTGCTGGAAATGAGATGTTTAAGGACAATGTGTGGTGTGAGGTGGTTTGATTGATTAAGTAACGTAAGGGTAAGAGAGATGTGTGGAAATAAATAGAGCGTGGTTGAGAGAGCAGAAGAGGGTGTTTTGAAATGGTTTGGGCACATGGAGAGAGTGAGTGAGGAAAGATTGACCAAGAGGATATATGTGTCGGAGGTGGAGGGAACGAGGAGAAGAGGGAGACCAAATTGGAGGTGGAAAGATGGAGTGAAAATGATTTTCTGTGATCGGGGCCTGAATATGCAGGAGGGTGAAAGGAGGGCAAGGAATAGAGTGAATTGGAGCGATGTGGTATACCGGGGTTGACGTGCTCTCAGTGCATTGAATCAAGGCATGTGAAGCGTCTGGGGTAAACCATGGAAAGCTGTGAAGGTACGTATATATATACGTATATATTTATATATATATATATATATATATATATATATATATATATATATATATATATATATATATATGTATATATATATATATATATTTTTTCTTTTCTTTTTTTTGCTTTGTCGCTGTCTCCCGTGTTTGCGAGGTAGCGCAAGAAAACAGACGAAAGAAATGGCCCAACCCATCCCCATACACATGCCTTGATTCAATCCACTGACAGCACGTCAACCCCGGTATACCACATTGCTCCAATTCACTCTATTCTTTGCCCTCCTTTCACCCTCTTCCATGTTCAAGCCCCGATCACACAAAATCTTTTTCACTCCATCTTTCCACCTCCAATTTGGTCTCCCTCTTCTCCTCGTTCCCTCCACCTCCGACACATATATCCTCTTGGTCAATGTTTCATCACTCATTCTCTCCATGTGACCAAACCATTTCAAAACACCCTCTTCTGCTCTCTCAACCACGCTCTTTTTATTTCCACACATCTCTCTTACCCTTACGTTACTTACTCGATGAAACCACTTCACACCACACATTGTCCTCAAACATCTCATTTCCAGCACATCCATCCTCCTGCGCACAACTCTATCCATAGTCCAAGCCTCGCAACCATACAACATTGTTGGAAACACTATTAGTTCAAACATACCCATTTTTGCTTTCCGAGATAATGTTCTCGACTTCCACACATTCTTCAAGGCTCCCAGAATTTTCGCCCCCTCCCCCACCCTATGATCCACTTCCGCTTCCAGGTTTCCATCCGCTGCCAGATCCACTCCCAAATATCTAAAACACTTCAATTCCTCCAGTTTTTCTCCATTCAACCTCACCTCCCAATTGAATTGACCCTCAACCCTACTGTAGCTAATAACCTTGCTCTTATTCACATTTACTCTTAACTTTCTTCTTTCACACACTTTACCAAACTCAGTCACCAGCTTCTGCAGTTTCTAACATGAATCAGCCAACAGCGCTGTATCATCAGCGAACAACAACTGACTCACATCCCAAGCTCTCTCATCCCCAAAAGACTTCATACTTACCCCTCTTTCCAAAACTCTTGCATTCACCTCCCTAACAACCCCATCCATAAACAAATTAAACAACCATGGAGACATCACACACCCCTGCCGCAAACCTACAATCGCTAAGAACCAATCACTTTCCTCTCTTCCTACACGTACACATGCCTTACATCCTCGATAAAAACTTTTCACTGCTTCTAACAACTTGCCTCCCACACCATATATTCTTAATACCTTCCACAGAGCATCTCTATCAACTCTATCATATGCCTTCTCCAGGTCCATAAATGCTACATACAAATCCATTTGCTTTTCTAAGTATTTCTCACATACATTCTTCAAAGGAAACACCTGATCCACACATCCTCTACCACTTCTGTACCCACACTGCTCTTCCTCAATCTGATGCTCTGTACATGCCTTCACCCTATCAATCAATACCCTCCCATATAATTTGCCAGGAATACTCAACAAACTTATACCTCTGTAATTTGAGCACTCACTCTTATCCCCTTTGCCTTTGTACAATGGCACTATGCACGCATTCCGCCAATCCTCAGGCACCTCACCATGAGTCATACATACATTAAATAACCTTACCAACCAGTCAACAATGCAGTCACCCCTTTTTTAATAAATTCCACTGCAATACCATCCAATACCATCCATATATATATATATATATATATATATATATATATATATATATATATATATATATATATATATATATATATATATTTTTTTTTTTTTTTGCTTTGTCGCTGTCTCCCGCGTTTGCGAGGTAGCGCAAGGAAACGGACGAAAGAAATGGCCCAACCCACCCCCATACACATGTATATACATACGTCCACACACGCAAATATACATACCTACACAGCTTTCCATGGTTTACCCAAGACGCTTCACATGCCCTGATTCAATACACTGACAGCACGTCAACCTCAGTATATCACATCGCTCCAATTCACTCTATTACTTGCCCTCCTTTCACCCTCCTACATGTTCAGGCCCCGATCACACAAAATCTTTTTCACTCCATCCTTCCACCTCCAATTTGGTCTCCCTTTTCTCCTCGTTCCCTCCACCTCCGACACATATATCCTCTTGGTCAATCTTTCCTCACTCATTCTCTCCATGTGACCAAACCATTTCAAAACACCCTCTTCTGCTCTCTGAACCACGCTCTTTTTATTTCCACACATCTCTCTTACCCTTACGCTACTTACTCGATCAAACCACCTCACACCACACATTGTCCTCAAACATCTCATTTCCAGCACATCCATCCTCCAGTGCACAACTCTATCCATAGTCCACGCCTCGCAACCATACAACATTGTTGGAACCACTATTCCTTCAAACATACCCATTTTTGCTTTCCGAGAAAATGTTCTCGACTTCCACACATTTTTCAAGGCTCCCAGAATTTTTGCCCCCTCCCCCACCCTATGATCCACTTCCGCTTCCATGGTTCCATCCGCTGCCAGATCCACTCCCAGATATCTAAAACACTTCACTTCCTCCAGTTTTTCTCCATTCAAACTCACCTACCAATTGACTTGACCCTCAACCCTACTGTACCTAATAACCTTGCTCTTATTCACATTCACTCTTAACTTTCTTCTTTCACACACTTTACCAAACTCAGTCACCAGCTTCTGCAGTTTCTCACATGAATCAGCCACCAGCGCTGTATCATCAGCGAACAACAACTGACTCACTTCACAAGCTCTCTCATCCCCAACAGACTTCATCCTTGCCCCTCTTTCCAAATCTCTTGCATGAACCTCCCTAACAACCCCATCCATAAACAAATTAAACAACCATGGAGACATCACACACCCCTGCCGCAAACCTACTTTCACTGAGAACCAATCACTTTCCTCTCTTCCTACACGTACACAAGCCTTACATCCTCGATAAAAACTTTTCACTGCTTCTAACAACTTGCCTCCCACACTATATATTCTTAATACCTTCCACAGAGCATCTCTATCAACTCTATCATATGCCTTCTCCAGATCCATAAATGCTACATACAAATCCATTTGCTTTTTTAAGTATTTCTCACATACATTCTTCAAAGCAAACACCTGATCCACACATCCTCTACCACTTCTGAAACCACACTGCTCTTCCCCAATCTGATGCTCTGTACATGCCTTCACCCTCTCAATCAATACCCTCCCATACAATTTGCCAGGAATACTCAACAAACTTATACCTCTGTAATTTGAGCACTCACTCTTATCCCCTTTGCCGTTGTACAATGGTAAACAGAGAAGAGGTAGTAAAAGCTTTGCGGAAGACAAAAGCCGGCAAGGCAGCAGGTTTGGATGGTATTGCAGTGGAATTTATTAAAAAAGGGGGTGACTGTATTGTTGACTGGTTGGTAAGGTTATTTAATGTATGTATGACTCATGGTGAGGTGCCAGAGGATTGGCGGAATGCGTGCATATATATATATATATATATATATATATATATATATATATATATATATATATATATATATATATATATATATATATATATATATATATATATATATATATATATATATATATATATATATATATATATATATATATATATATATATATATATATATATATATATATATATATATATATATATATATATATATATATATATATATATATATTTTTTTTTTTTTTTTTTTTCATACTTTGTCGCTGTCTCCCGCGTTTGCGAGGTAGCGGAAGGAAAACAGACGAAAGAAATGGCCCAACCCCCCCCATACACATGTACATACACACGT
>NC_092238.1:53542374-53569874 GCF_036320965.1 Panulirus ornatus | reverse complement strand
CCATGCGACCAAACCATTTCCAAACACCCTCTTCTGCTCTCTGAACCACACTCTTTTTATTTCCACACATCTCTCTTATCCTTACGTTACTTACTCGATCAAACCACCTCACACCACACATTGTCCTCAAACATCTCATTTCCAGCACATCCATCCTCCTGCGCACAACCCTATCCATAGTCCACGCCTCGCAACCATACAACATTGTTGGAACCACTATTCCTTCAAACATACCCATTTTTGCTTTCCGAGATAATGTTCTCGACTTCCACACATTCTTCAAGGCTACTAGGATTTTCGTCCCCTCCCCCACCCAATGATCCACTTCCGCTTCCATGTTTCCATCCGCTACCAGATCCACTCCCATATGTCTAAAACACTTTACTTCCTCCAGATTATCTCCATTCAATCTTACCTCCCAATTGACTTAACCCTCAACCTTACTGTACCTAATACCTTGCTCTTATTCACATTTACTCTTAACTTTCTTCTTTCACACACTTTACCAAACTTAGTCACCAGCTTCTGCAGTTTCTCAAATGAATCAGCCACCAGCGGTGTATCATCAGCGAGCAACAACTGACTCACTTCCCAAGCTCTCTCATCCCCAACAGACTTCATACTTGCCCCTCTTTCAAAAACTCTTTCATTCACCTCCCTAACAACCCCATCCATAAACAAATTAAACAACCATGGAGAATTCACACACCCATGCCGCAAACCTACATTCACTGAGAACCAATCACTTTATATATATATACACACACACACACACACAGACATATACATATATACACATGTACATAGTTCATACTGTCTGCCTTTATTCATTCCCTATTGCCTCCCCAAAACATTAAATAACACATGTTTATATCGCATATTTCCTAAATGGTGTCCTATATATATATATATATATATATATATATATATATATATATATATATATATATATATATATATATATATATATATATATATATATATATATATATATATATATTATTTTTTTTTTTATTATACATTGTTGCTGTCTCCCGCGTTTGCGAGGTAGCGCAAGGAAACAGACGAAAGAAAATGGCCCAACCCCCCCCCATACACATGTATATACATACGTCCACACACGCAAATATACATACCTACACAGCTTTCCATGGTTTACCCCAGACGCTTCACATGCCTTTATTCAATCCACTGACAGCACGTCAACCCCGGTATACCACATCGCTCCAATTCACTCCATTCCTTGCCCTTCTTTCATCCTCCTGCATTTTCAGGCCCCGATCACACAAAATCTTTTTCACTCCATCTTTCCACCTCCAATTTGGTCTCCCTCTTCTCCTCGTTCCCTCCACCTCCGACACATATATCCTGTTGGTCAATCTTTCCTCACTCATTCTCTCCATGTGCCCAAACCACTTCACAACACCCTCTTCTTCTCTCTCAAACACGCTCTTTTTATTTCCACACATCTCTCTTACCCTTACGTTACTCACTCGATTAAACCACCTCATACCACACATTGTCCTCAAACATCTCATTTCCAGCACATCCATCCTCCTGCGCACAACTCTATCCATAGCCTATGCCTCGCAACCATACAACATTGTTGGAACCACTATTCCTTCAAACATACCCATTTTTGCTTTCCGAGATAATGTTCTCGACTTCCACACATTCTTCAAGGCCCCCAGAATTTTCGCCCCCTCCCCCACCCTATGATCCACTTCCGCTTCCATGGTTCCATCCGCTGACAGATCCACTCCCAGATATCTAAAACACTTCACTTCCTCCAGTTTTTCTCCATTCAAACTCTCCTCCCAATTGACTTGACCCTCAACCCTACTGTACCTAATAACCTTGCTCTTATTCACATTTACTCTTAACTTTCTTCTTCCACACACTTTACCAAACTCAGTCACCAGCTTCTTCAGTTTCTCACATGAATCAGCCACCAGCGCTGTATCATCAGCGAACAACAACTGACTCACTTCCCAAGCTCTCTCACCCCCAACAGACTTCATACTTGCCCCTCTTTCCAAAACTCTTGCATTTACCTCCCTAACAACCCCATCCATAAACAAATTAAACAATCATGGAGACATCACACACCCCAGCCGCAAATCTACATTCACTGAGAACCAATCACTTTCCTCTCTTCCTACACGTACACATTCCTTACATCTTCGATAAAAACTTTTCACTGCTTCTAACAACTTTCCTCCCACACCATATATTCTTAATACCTTCCAGAGAGCATCTCTATCAACTCTATCATATGCCTTCTCCAGATCCATAAATGCTACATACAAATCCATTTGCTTTTCTAAGTATTTCTCACATACATTCTTCAAAGCAAACACCTTATCCACACATCCTCTACCACTTCTGAAACCACACTGCTCTTCCCCGATCTGCTGCTCTGCACATGCCTTCACCCTCTCAATCAATACCCTCCCCTATAATTTACCAGGAATACTCAACAAACTTATACCTCTGTAATTTGAGCACTCACTCTTATCCCCTTTGCCTTTGTACAATGGCACTATGCACGCATTCCGCCAATCCTCAGGCACCTCACCATGAGTCATACATACATTAAATAACCTTACCAACCAGTCCACAATACAGTCACCCCCTTTTTTAATAAATTCCACTGCAATACCATCCAAACCTGCTGCCTTGCCGGCTTTCATCTTCCGCAAAGCTTTCACTACCTCTTCTCTGTTTACCAAATCATTTTTCCTAACCCTCTCACTTTGCACACCACCTCGACCAAAACACCCTATATCTGCCACTCTATCATCAAACACTTTCAACAAACCTTCAAAATACTCACTCCATCTCCTCCTCACATATATATATATATATATATATATATATATAATATATATATATATATA
This sequence comes from Panulirus ornatus, assembly GCF_036320965.1. Lineage (NCBI taxonomy): Eukaryota > Metazoa > Arthropoda > Malacostraca > Decapoda > Palinuridae > Panulirus > Panulirus ornatus. The sequence goes on along the minus strand of NC_092238.1, from coordinate 53,566,974 downwards.
TATATAAGAGCAGTGTGGTTTCAGAAGTTGTAGAGGATGTGTGGATCAGGTGTTTGCTTTGAAGAATGTATGTGAGAAATACTTAGAAAAGCAAATGGATTTGTATGTAGCATTTATGGATCTGGAGAAGGCATATGATAGAGTTGATAGAGATGCTCTGTGGAAGGTATTAAGAATATATGGTGTGGGAGGCAAGTTGTTAGAAGCAGTGAAAAGTTTTTATCGAGAATGTCAGGCATGTGTACGTGTAGGAAGAGAGGAAAGTGATTGGTTCTCAGCGATTGTAGGTTTGCGGCAGGGGTGTGTGATGTCTCCATGGTTGTTTAATTTGTTTATGGTTGGGGTTGTTAGGGAGGTGAATGCCAGAGTTTTGGAAAGAGGGGCAAGTATGAAGTCTGTTGGGGATGAGAGAGCTTGGGAAGTGAGTCAGTTGTTGTTCGCTGATGATACAGCGCTGGTGGCTGATTCATGTGAGAAACTGCAGAAGCTGGTGACTGAGTTTGTTAAAGTGTATGAAAGAAGAAAGTTAAGAGTAAATGTGAATAAGAGCAAGGTTATTAGGTACAGTAGGGTTGAGGGTCAATTCAATTGGGAGGTGAGTTTGAATGGAGAAAAACTGGAGGAAGTGAAGTGTTTTAGATATCTGGGAGTGGATCTGGCAGCGGATGGAACCATGGAAGCGGAAGTGGATCATAGGGTGGGGAAGGGGGCGAAAATTCTGGGAACCTTGAAGAATTTGTGGAAGTCGAGAACATTATCTCGGAAAGCAAAAATGGGTATGTTTGAAGGAATAGTGGTTCCAACAATGTTGTATGGTTGCGAGGCGTGGGCTATGGATAGAGTTGTGCGCAGGAGGATGGATGTGCTGGAAATGAGATGTTTGAGGACAATGTATGGTGTGAGGTGGTTTGATCGAGTAAGGGATACTTCCCACGCATTCCTCACGTGTCGTAGAAGGCGACTAAAGGAGACGGGAGCGAAGGGCCAAAAACACTCCCCTCCTTGTATTTTAACTTTCTTAAAGGGAAAACAGAAGGAGTCACGCGGGGAGCGCTCATCCTCCTCGTAGGCTCAGATTGGTCTGTGTAAATGTGTGTGGATGTAACAAAGATGAGAAAAAAGGAGAGATAGGTAGTATGTTTGAGGAAAGGAACCTGGATGTTTTGGCGCTGAGTGAAACGAAGCTCAAGGGTAAAGGGGAAGAGTGGTTTGGGAATGTCTTGGGAGTAAAGTCAGGGGTTAGTGAGAGGACAAGAGCAAGGGAAGGAGTAGCACTACTCCCGAAAGAGGAGTTGTGGGAGTATGTGATAGAGTGTATGAAAGTAAATTCTAGGTTGATATGGGTAAAACTAAAAATTGATTAAGAGAGATGGGTAATTATTGGTGGATATGCACCTGGGCATGAGAAGAAAGATCATGAGAGTTATGTGTTTTGGAAGCAGCTGAATGAGTGTGTTAGTGGTTTCGATGCACGAGACCGGTATATAGTGATGGGTGATTTGAATGCAAAGGTGATTAATGTGCCAGTTGAGGGAATAATTGGTATATGTGGTGTGTTCAGTGTCGTAAATGGAAATGGTGATGAGCTTGTAGATTTATGTGCTGAAAAAGAACTGATGATTGGGAAAACATGGTTTAAAAAGCGAGATATACATAAGTATACGTATGTAAGTAGGAGACATTTCCAGAGAGCGTTATTGGATTACGTGCTAATTGATAGGCGCGCGAAAGAGACTTTTGGATGTTAATTTGCTCAGAGGTGCAATTGGAGGGATGTCTGACCATTATCTTCTGGAGACGAAGGTAAAGGTTTGTAGGGGTTTTCAGAAAAGAAGAGAGAATGTTGGGGTGAAGAGAGTTTTGTGAGTACGTGAGTTTGGGAAGGAGACTTGTGTGAGGAAGTACCAGGAGAGACTGAGTACAGAATGGAAAAAGGTGAGAGCAAAGGAGGTAAGGGGAGTGGGGGAGGAATGGGATGTATTTAGGGAAGCAGTGATGGCTTGCGCAAAAGATGCTTGTGGCATGAAAAGCGTGGGAGGTGGGTCGATTAGAAAAGGTAGTGAGTGGTGGGATGAAGAAGTAAGATTATTAGTGAATGAGAAGACAGAGCCATTTGGACGATTTTTGCAGGGGAAAAATGCAAATGAGTGGGGGATGTACAAAAGAAACAGGCAGGAGGTCAAGAGAAAGATTCACGAGGTGAAAAAGAGGGCAAATGAGAGTTGGGGTGAGAGAGTATCATTAAAATTTAGGGAGAATAAAAAAAAGTTTTTGAAGTAGGTATATAAAGTGCGTTTGACAAGAGAGAAAATGGGAACTTCAGTGATAAAAAGTTATGGTGATGTGAGAAGGAGATGGAGTGAGTATTTTGAAGGTTTGTTGAATGTGTTTGATGATACAGTGGCAGATATAGGGTGTTTTGGTCGAGGTGGTCTGCAAAGTGAGAGGGTTAGGAAAAAATGATTTGGTAAACAGAGAAGAGGTAGTAAAAGTTTTGCGGAAGATGAAAGCCGGTAAGGCAGCAGGTTGGGTGGTATTGCAGTGGAACTTATTAAAAAAGGGGGTGACTGTATTGATGAGTGGTTGATAAGGTTATTTAATGTATGTATGATTCATGTTGAGGTGCCTGAGGATTGGAGGAATGCTTGCATAGTGCCATTGTACAAAGGGAAAGAGGATAAGAGTGTGTGCTCAAAGTAAAGATGTATAAGTTTGTTGAGTATTCCTGGTAGATAATATGGGAGTGTTTTGACTTAGAGGTTAAATGCACTTAAAGAGCATCAGACTGGGGAAGAGCAGTGTTGTTTCAGAAGTGGTAGAGGATGTGTCGATAAGGTGTTTGCTTTGAAGAATGTATGTGAGAAATACTTAGAAAAGCAAATGGATTTGTATGTAGCATTTACGGATCTGGAGAAGGCAGATGATAGAGTTGATAGAGATGCTCTGTGGAAGGTATTAAGAATATATGGTGTGGGAGGCAAGTTGTTAGAAGCAGTGAAAAGTTTTTATCGAGGATGTAAGGCATGTGTACGTGTAGGAAGAGAGGAAAGTGATTGGTTCTCAGTGAATATAGGTTTGCGGCAGGGGTGTGTTATGTCTCCATGTTTGTTCAATTTCTTTATGGATGGGGTTGTTAGGGAGGTGAATGGAAAAGAGGGGCAATTATGCAGTCTGTTGTGGATGAGAGAGTTTGGGAAGTGAGTCAGTTGTTGATCGCTGATGATACAGCCCTATTGGCAGATTCATGTGAGAAACTGCAGAAGCTGGTGACTGAGTTTGGTAAAGTGTGTGAAAGAGGAAAGTTAAGAGTAAATATGAATAAGAGCAAGGTTATTAGGTACAAAAAGGTTGAGGGTCAAGTCAATTGTTAGGGAAGTTTGAATGGAGGAAGTGAAGTGTTTTAGATATCTGGAAGTGGATCTGGCAGTGGATGGAACCATGTAAGCGAAAGTAAATCATCGGGTGGAGGAGGGGGCAAATTTTCTGGGAGCCTTAAAAAATATTTGGAAGTCGAGAACATTATCTCGGAAAGCAAAAATGGGTATGTTTAAAGGAATAGTGGTTCCAACGCTGTTGTATGGTTGCGAGGCATGGGCTACTGATAGAGTTCTGCGCAGGAAGGTTGATGTGCTGGAAATGAGATGTTTGAGGACAATATGGGGTGTGAGGTGGTTTGATCGAGCAAGTAATGTAAGGGTGAGATTGTGGTTGAGAAAGCAGAAGTGGGTGATTTGAAATGGTTTGGTCACATGGAGAGAATGAGTGAGGAATGACTGACCAAGAGGATTTATGTGTCAGAGATGGAGGGAACGAGGAGAAGTGGGAGACCAAATTGGAGGTTGAAAGATGGAGTGATAAGGATTTTGAGTGATCGGGGCCTGAACATGCAGGAGGATGAAAGGCGCTCAAGGAATAGAGTGAATTGGAACGACGTGGTATACCGTGGCCGACGTGCTGTCAATGGATTGAACCAGGGCATGTGAAGCGTTTGGGGTAAACAATGGAAAGTTCTGTGGGGCGTAGATGTGGAAAGGAAACTGTGGTTTCGGTGCATTATTACATGACAGCTAGAGACTGAGTGTGAACGAATGGGGCCTTTGTTGTCTTTTCCTAGCGCTACCTCGCACATATGAGGGGGGAGAGGGCTGTTATTCCATGTGTGGCGGGGTGGCGATGGGAATAAATAAAGACAGACAGTATGAATCATGTACATGTGTATGTATGTATATGTCTGTGTGTGTCTTTATATGCGTACGTTGACACGTATAGGTATGTATATTGCACGTGTGGACGTGTATGTATATACATGTGTATATGGGTGGGTTGGGCCATGTTTTCGTCTGTTTCCTTGCGCTATCTCGCTAACGCGGGAGACAGCGACAAAACAAAATATATATAAATTAATAAATATATATATACATATATATATATATATATATATATATATATATATATATATATATATATATATATATATATATATATATATATATATATATATATATATATATATATTTCTTTTATTTTTTTTTTTTGCTTTGACGCTGTCTCCCGCGTTTGCGAGATAGCGCAAGGAAACAGACGAAAGAAATGGCCCCCCCCCCCCATACACATGTATATACATACGTCCACACACGCAAATATACATCCCTACACAGCTTTCCATGGTTTACCCCAGACGCTTAACATGCCCTGATTCAATCCACTGACAGCACGTCAACCCCGGTATACCACATCGATCCAATTCACTCTATTCCTTGCCCTCCTTTCACCCTCCTGCATGTTCAGGCCCCGATCACACAAAATCTTTTTCACTCCATCTCTCCACCTCCAATTTGGTCTCCCACTTCTCCTCGTTCCCTCCACCTCCGACACATATATCATCTTGGTCAATCTTTCCTCACTCATTCTCTCCATGTGCCCAAGCCATTTCAAAACACCCTCTTCTGCTCTCTCAACCACGCTCTTTTTATTTCCACACATCCCTCTTACCCTTACGTTACTTACTCGATCAAACCACCTCACACCACACATTGTCCTCAAACATCTCATTTCCAGCACATCCATCCTCCTGCGCACAACTCTATCCATAGCCCACGCCTCGCAACCATACAACATTGTTGGAACCACTATTCCTTCAAACATACCCATTTTTGCTTTCCGTGATAATGTTCTCGACTTCCACACATTCTTCAAGGCTCCCAGGAAGGTGGGCCAGGTGAGGATATTCCACAGGGTCCCAGTCCTCTGTTCTTAAACGCTACCTCGCTAACTCGGGAAATGGCGTATAGTTTAAAAGAAAAAGAAAAGAAAAACATATATATATATATATATATATATATATATATATATATATATATATATATATATATATATATATATATATATATATATTCTTTTCTGAAAACCTCTACAAATCCTCACCTTGGCCACCAGTTGCACCTCTCAGCACATTAACATCCAAAAGTCTCTCTTTCGCTCGACTATCAATTACCACATAATCCAATAACGCCCTCTGGCCATCCTTCCTACTTACATAGGTATACTTATGTATATTTCTCCTTTCAAGCCAGGTATTCCTAATCACCAATTCTTTTTCAGCACAGAAATCTACAAACTCTTCACCATTTCCATTTACAACACTGAACACCCCGTGTACACCAATTATTCCCTCAACTGCCAAATTACTGACCTTTGCATTCAAATCACCCTTCACTATAACCCGGTCTCGTGCATCAAAACTACTAACACACTCACTCAGCTGCTCCCAAAACGCTTGCCTTTCATGATCTTTCTTCTCATGCCCAGGTGCATATGCACCAATAATCACCCATCTCTCTCCATCCACTTTCACTTTTACCCATATCAATCTAGAGTTTACTTTCTTACACTGTACCACATTCTCCCATTATTCTTGTTTCAGGAGTAGTGCTACTCCTTAACTTGCTCTTGTCCTGTCACTAACCCCTGACTTTACTCCCAAGATATTCCCAAACCAGTCCTCTCCTTTACTCTTGAGCTTCATTTCACTCAGAGCCAAAACATCCAGGTTCCTTTTCTCAAACATACTACCTATCTGTCCCTTTTTCTCATCTTGGATACATCAACACACATTTAGACACCCCAATCTGAGCCTTCGAGGAGGATGAGCACTCGCCGCGTGACTCCTTCTGTTTACTCTTTTAGAAAGTTAAAATGCAAGGAGGGGAGGGTTACCAGACCCCCGCTCCTGTTCCCTTTAGTCGCACTCTACGACAAGTGAGGAATGCATAGGAAGTATTCTTTCTACCCTATCCCCTATCCCATTTATGTTTTTTTTCCTTCTTTTTTCATACTATTCGCCATTTCCCGCATTAGCGAGGTAGCGTTAAGAACAGGGGACTGGGCCTTTGAGAGAATATACTCACCTGGCCCCCTTCTCTGTTCCTTCTTTTGGAAAATTGAAAAAAAAAACGAGAGGGGAGGATTTCCAGCCACCCGCTCCCTCCCGTTTTAGTCGCCTTCTACGACACGCAGGGAAGACGTGGGAAGTATTCTTTCTCCCCTATCCCCAGGGATAATTACATATATATATATATATATAATATATATATATATATATATATATATATATATATATATATATATATATATATATATACATATATATATATATATATATATATATATATATATATATATATATATATATATATATATATATATATATATATATATATATATATATATATGTATACATATATATATGAAGAATGTATGTGAGAAATGCTTAGAAAAGCAATTGGATTTGTATGTAGCATTTATGGATCTGGAGAAGGCTTATGATAGAGTTGATAGAGATGCTCTATGGAAGGTATTAAGAATATATGGTGTGGAAGGCAAGTTCTTAGAAGCAGTGAAAAGTTTTATCGAGGATGTAAGGCACGTGTACGTGTAGGAAGAGAAGAAAGTGATTGGTTCTCAGTGAATATAGGCTTGCGGCAGGGGTGTCTGATATCTCCATGGTTGTTTAATTTGTTTATGGATGGGGTTGTTAGGGAGGTAAATGCAAGAGTTTTGGAAAGACGGGCAAGTATGCAGTCTGTTGTGGATGAGAGAGCTTGGGAAGTGAGTCAGTTGTTGTTCGCTGATGATACAGCGCTGGTGGCTGATTCATGTGAGAAACTGCAGAAGTGGTGACTGACTTTGGTACAGTGTGTGAAAGAAGAAAGTTAAGAGTAAATGCGAATAAGAACAAGGTTATCAGGTACAGTAGGGTTGAGGGTCAAGTCAATTGTGAGGTAAGTTTGAATGGAGAAAAACTGGAGGAAGTAAAGTGTTTTAGATATCTGGGAGTAGATCTGGCAGCGGATGGAACCATGGAAGCGGAAGTGATTCATAGGGTGGGGGTGGGCGCGAAAATCCTGGGAGCCTTGAAGAATGTTTGGAAGTCGAGAACATTATCTCGGAAAGCAAAAATGGGTATGTTTGAAGGAATAGTGGTTCCAACAATGTTGTATGGTTACGATGCGTGGGCTATGGATAGAGTCGTGGGCAGGAAGGTGGATATGCTGAAAATGAGATGTTTGAGGACAATATGTGGTTTGAGGTGGTTTGATCGAGTAAGTAATGTAAGGGTAAGAGAGATGTGTGGAAATAAAAAGAGCGTGGTTGAGAGAGCAGAAGAGGGTGTTTTGAAATGGTTTGGGCACATGGAGAGAATGAGTGAGGAAAGATTGACCAAGAGGATATATGTGTCGGAGGTGAAGGGAACGATGTAGGGGACAAAGCAGTATAGAAGCTTGACTTTTATTGTTCATGTGAGATCTGGGATAATGCTTCTGAAATATTGACTTGACGATTGAAACTGATTTTGTAGTGGGAGACCAAATTGGAGGTGAAAAGCAGGAGTGAAAAAGAAGGAGTGAAAGAGATTTTGAGTGATCGGGGCCTGAACATGCAGGAGGGTGAAAGGTGGGCAAGGAATAGTGAATTCGATCGATGTGGTATAACGGGGTCGACGTGCTGTCAATGGATTGAACCAGGGCATTTGAAGCGTCTGGGATAAACCATGGAAAGTTCTGCGAGGCCTGGATGTGGAAAGGGAGCTGTGGACTCGGGCATTATTACATGACAGCTAGAGACTCAGTGTGAACGAATGGGGCCTTTGTTGTCTTTTCCTAGCGCTACCTCGCACATATGAGGGGGGAGCGGAATATTATTTTATGTGTGGCGAGGTGGCGATGGAATTAAATAAAAGCAGACAGTATGAATTATGTACATTTGTATATATGTATATGCCTGTGTGTGTATATATATGTGTATATTGAGATGTATAGGTATGTATATATGCGTGTGTGGACGTGTATGAATATACATATGTATTGTGTTGGGTTGGGCCATTTCTTTCGTTTGTCTCCTTGCGCTCCCTCGCAAACGCCGGACACAGCGACAAAGCAAAATACATATAGAATATATATATATATATATATATATATATATATATATATATATATATATATATATATATATATATATATATATATATATATATGTACGTATGTATTTATATATATATATATATATATATATATATATATATATATATATATATATATTTTTTTTTTTTTTTTTTTTCAAACTATTCGCCATTTCCCGCGTTAGCGAGGTAGCGTTAAGAACAGAGAACTGGGCCACTGAGGGAATATCCTCACCTGGCCCCCTTCTCTGTTCCTTCTTTTGGAAAATTAAAAAAAATTGAGAGGGAAGGATTTCCAGCCCCCCGCTCCCTCCCCTTTTAGTCGCCTTCTACGACACGCAGGGAATACGTGGGAAGTATTCTTTCTCCCCTATCCCCAGGGATATATATATGTATATATATATATATATATATATATATATATATATATATATATATATATATATATATATATATATATATATATATATATATATATATATATATATATATATATATATATATATATATATATATATATATATATATATATATATATATATATATATATATATATATATATATATATATATATATATATATATATATATATATATATATATATATATATATTATATATATATATATATATATATATATATATATATATATATATATATATATATATATATATATATATATATATATATATATATATATATATATATATATATATATAATATATATATATATATATATATATATATATATATATATATATATATATATATATATATATATATATATATATATATATATATATATATATATATATATATATATATATATATATATATATATATATATATATATATATATATATATATATATATATATATATATATATATATATATATATATATATATATATATATATATATATATATATATATATATATATATATATATATATATATATATATATATATATATATATATATATATATATATATATATATATATATATATATATATATATATATATATATATATATATATATATATATATATATATATATATATATATATATATATATATATATATATATATATATATATATATATATATATATATATATATATATATATATATATTTATTTTATTATACTTTGTCGCTGTCTCCCGCGTTTGCGAGGTAGCGCAAGGAAACAGACGAAGGAAATGGGCCAACTCCCCCCCCATACACATGTATATACATACGTCCACACACGCAAATATACATACCTACACAGCTTTCCATGGTTTACCCCAGACGCTTCATATGCCTTGCTTCAATCCACTGACAGCACGTCAACCCCGGTATACCACATCGCTCCAATTCACTCTATTCCTTGCCCTCCTTTCACCCTCCTGCATGTTCAGGCCCCGATCAAACAAATCTTTTTCACTCCATCTTTCCACCTACAATTTGGTCTCCCTCTTCTCCTCGTTCCCTCCACCTCCGACACATATATCCTCTTGGTCAATCTTTCCTCACTCATTCTCTCCATGTGCCCAAACCACTTCAAAACACCCTCTTCTGCTCTCTCAACCACGCTCTTTTTATTTCCACACATCTCTCTTACCCTTACGTTACTTACTCGATCAAACCACCTCACACCACACATTGTCCTCAAACATCTCATTTGCAGCACGTCCATCCTCCTGCGCACAACTCTATCCATAGCCCACGCCTCGCAACCATACAACATTGTTGGAACCACTATTCCTTCAAACATACCCATTTTTGCTTTCCGAGATAATTTTCTCGACTTCCACACATTCTTCAAGGCCCCCAGAATTTTCGCCCCCTCCCCCACCCTATGATCCACTTCCGCTTCCATGGTTCCCTCCGCTGCCAGATCCACTCCCAGATATCTAAAACACTTCACTTCCTCCAGTTTTTCTCCATTCAAACTCACCTCCCAATTGAATTGACCCTCAACCCCACTGTACCTAATAACCTTGCTCTTATTCACATTTACTCTTAACTTTCTTCTTTCACACACTTTACCAAACTCAGTCACCAGCTTCTGCAGTTTCTCACATGAATCAACCACCAGCGCTGTATAATCAGCGAACAACAACTGACTCACTTCTCAAGCTCTCTCATCCACAACAGACTTCATACTTGCCCCTCTTTCCAAAACTCTTGCATTCACCTCCCCAACAACCCCATCCATAAACAAATTAAACAACCATGGAGACATCACACACCACTGCCGCAAACTTACATTCACTGAGAAACAATCACTTTCCTCTCTTCCTACACGTACACATGCCTTACATCCTCGATAAAAATTTTCACTGCTTCTAACAACTTTCCTCCCACACCATATATTCTTAATACCTCCCACAGAGCATCTCTATCAACTCTATCATATGCCTTCTCCAGATCCATAAATGCTACATACAAATCCATTTGCATTTCTAAGTATTTCTCACATACATTCTTCAAAGCAAACACCTGATCCACACATCCTCTACCACTTCTGAAACCACACTGCTCTTCCCCAATCTGATGCTCTGTACATGCCTTCACCCTCTCAATCAATACCCTCCCATATAATTTACCAGGAATACTCAACAAACTTATACCTCTGTAATTTGAGCACTCACTCTTATCTCCTTTGCCTTTGTACAATGGCACTATGCACGCATTCCGCCAATCCTCAGGCACCTCACCATGAGTCCTACATACATTAAATAACTTTACCAACCAGTCAACAATACAGTCACCCCCTTTTTTAATAAATTCCACTGCAATACCATCCAAACCTGCTGCCTTGCCGGCTTTCATCTTCCGCAAAGCTTTCACTACCTCTTCTCTGTTTACCAAATCATTTTCCCTAACCCTCTCACTTTGCACACCACCTCGACCAAAACACCCTATATCTGCCACTCTGTCATCAAACACATTCAACAAACCTTCAAAATACTCACTCCATCTCCTTCTCACATCACCACTACTTGTTATCACCTCCCCATTTCCGCCCTTCACTGAAGTTCCCATTTGCTCCCTTGTCTTACGCACTTTATTTACCTCCTTCCAGAACATCTTTTTATTCTCCCTAAAATTTAATGATACTCTCTCACCCCAACTCTCATTTGCCCTTTTTTTCACCTCTTGCACCTTTCTCTTGACCTCCTGTCTCTTTCTTTTATACATCTCCCACTCAATTGCATTTTTTCCCTGCAAAAATCGTCCAAAAGCCTCTCTCTTCTCTTTCACTAATACTCTTACTTCTTCATCCCACCACTCACTACCCTTTCTAATCAACCCACCTCCCACTCTTCTCATGCCACAAGCATCTTTTGCTCAATCCATCACTGATTCCCTAAATACATCCCATTCCTCCCCCACTCCCCTTACTTCCATTGTTCTCACCTTTTTCCATTCTGTACTCAGTCTCTCCTGGTACTTCCTCACACAGGACTCCTTCCCAAGCTCAATTACTCTCACCACCCTCTTCACCCCAGCATTCACTCTTCTTTTCTGAAAACCCATACAAATCTTCACCTTAGCCTCCACAAGATGATGATCAGACATCCCTCCAGTTGCACTTCTCAGCACATTAACATCCAAAAGTCTCTCTTTCGCACGCCTGTCAATTAACACGTAATCTAATAACGCTCTCTGGCCATCTCTCCTACTTACATAAGTATACTTATGTATATCTCGCTTTTTAAACCAGGTATTCCCAGTCATCAGTCCTTTTTCAGCACATAGATCTACAAGCTCTTCACCATTTCCATTTACAACACTGAACACCCCATGTATACCAATTATTCCCTCAACTGCCACATTACTCACCTTTGCATTGAAATCACCCATCACTATAACCCGGTCTCGTGCATCAAAACCACTAACACACTCATTCAGCTGCTCCCAAAACCCTTGCCTCTCATGATCTTTCTTCTCATGCCCAGGTGCATATGCACCAATAATCACCAACCTCTCTCCATCAACTTTCAGTTTTACCCATATTAATCGAGAATTTACTTTCTTACATTCTATCACATACTCCCACAACTCCTGTTTCAGGAGTATTGCTACTCCTTCCCTTGCTCTTGTCCTCTCACTAACCCCTGACTTTACTCCCCAGACATTCCCAAACCACTCTTCCCCTTTACCCTTGAGCTTCGTTTCACTCAGAGCCAAAACATCCAGGTTCCTTTACTCAAACATACTACCTATCTCTCCTTTTTTCACATCTTGGTTACATCCAATATATATATATATATATATATATATATATATATATATATATATATATATATATATATATATATTGTGTTTTGGGAGCAGCTAAATGAGTGTGTTAGCGGTTTTGATGCACGAGACCGGGTTATAGTGATGGGTGATTTGAATGCAAAGGTGAGTAATGTGGCAGTTGAGGGAATAATTGGTATGCATGGGGTGTTCAGTGTTGTAAATGGAAATGGTGAAGAGCTTGTAGATTTATGTGCTGAAAAAGGAATGATGATTGGGAATACCTGGTTTAAAAAGCGAGATATACATAAGTATACTTATGTAAGTAGGAGAGATGGCCAGAGAGCGTTATTGGATTACGTGTTAATTGACAAGCGTGCGAAAGAGAGACTTTTGGATGTTAATGTGCTGAGAGGTGCAACTGGAGGGATGTCTGATCATTATCTTGTGGAGGCTAAGGTGAAGATTAGTATGGGTTTTCAGAAAAGAGGAGTGAATGTTGGGGTGAAGAAGGTGGTGAGAGTAAGTGAGCTTGGGAAGGAGACCTGTGTGGGGAAGTACCAGGAGAGACTGTGTACAGAATGGAAAAAGGTGAGAACAATGGAAGTAAGGGGAGTGGGGGAGGAATGGGATGTATTTAGGGAATCAGTGATGGATTGCGCAAAAGATGCTTGTGGCATGAGAAGAGTGGGAGGTGGGCTGTTTAGAAAGGGTAGTGAGTGGTGGGATGAAGAAGTAAGAGTATTAGTGAAAGAGAAGAGAGAGGCATTTGGACGATTTTTGCAGGGAAAAAATGCAATTGAGTGGGAGAAGTATAAAAGAAAGAGACAGGAGGTCAAGAGAAAGGTGCAAGAGGTGAAAAAAAGGGCAAATGAGAGTTGGGGTGAGAGAGTATCATTAAATTTTAGGGAGAATAAAAAGATGTTCTGGAAGGAGGTAAATAAGGTGCGTAAGACAAGGGAGCAAATGGGAACTTCAGTGAAGGGCGTAAATGGGGAGGTGATAACAAGTAGCGGTGATGTGAGAAGGAGATGGAATGAGTATTTTGAAGGTTTGTTGAATGTGTCTGATGACAGAGTGGCAGATATAGGGTGTTTTGGTCGAGGTGGTGTGCAAAGTGAGAGGGTTAGGGAAAATGATTTGGTAAACAGAGAAGAGGTAGTAAAAGCTTTGCGGAAGATGAAAGCCGGCAAGGCAGCAGGTTTGGATGGTATTGCAGTGGAATTTATTAAGAAAGGGGGTGACTGTATTGTTCACTGGTTGGTAAGGTTATTTAATGTATGTATGACTCATGGTGAGGTGCCTGAGGATTGGCGGAATGCGTGCATAGTGCCATTGTACAAAGGCAAAGGGGATAAGAGTGAGTGCTCAAATTACAGAGGTATAAGTTTGTTGAGTATTCCTGGTAAATTATATGGGATGGTATTGATTGAGAGGGTGAAGGCATGTACAGAGCATCAGATTGGGGAAGAGCAGTGCGGTTTCAGAAGTGGTAGAGGATGTGTGGATCAGGTGTTTGCTTTGAAGAATGTATGTGAGAAATACTTAGAAAAGCAAATGGATTTGTATGTAGCATTTATGGATCTGGAGAAGGCATATGATAGAGTTGATAGAGATGCTCTGTGGAAGGTATTAAGAATATATGGTGTGGGAGGCAAGTTGTTAGAAGCAGTGAAAAGTTTTTATCGAGGATGTAAGGCATGTGTACGTGTAGGAAGAGAGGAAAGTGATTGGTTCTCAGGTGAATGTAGGTTTGCGGCAGGGGTGTGTGATGTCTCCATGGTTGTTTAATTTGTTTATGGATGGGGTTGTAAGGGAGGTAAATGCAAGAGTCCTGGAAAGAGGGGCAAGTATGAAGTCTGTTGGGGATGAGAGAGCTTGGGAAGTGAGTCAGTTGTTGTTCGCTGATGATACAGCGCTGGTGGCTGATTCATGTGAGAAACTGCAGAAGCTGGTGACTGAGTTTGGTAAAGTGTGTGGAAGAAGAAAGTTGAGAGTAAATGTGAATAAGAGCAAGGTTATTAGGTACAGTAGGGGTGAGGGTCAAGTCAATTGGGAGGTGAGTTTGAATGGAGAAAAACTGGAGGAAGTGAAGTGTTTTAGATATCTGGGAGTGGATCTGTCAGCGGATGGAACCATGGAAGCGGAAGTGGATCATAGGGTGGGGGAGGGGGCGAAAATTTTGGGAGCCTTGAAAAATGTGTGGAAGTCGAGAACACTATCTCGGAAAGCAAAAATGGGTATGTTTGAGGGAATAGTGGTTCCAACAATGTTGTATGGTTGCGAGGCGTGGGCTATGGATAGAGATGTGCGCAGGAGGATGGATGTGCTGGAAATGAGATGTTTGAGGACAATGTGTGGTGTGAGGTGGTTTGATCGAGTAAGTAACGTAAGGGTAAGAGAGATGTGTGGAAATAAAAAGAGCGTGGTTGAGAGAGCAGAAGAGGGTGTTTTGAAATGGTTTGGGCACATGGAGAGAATGAGTGAGGAGAGATTGACCAAGAGGATATATGTGTCGGAGGTGGAGGGAACGAGGAGAAGAGGGAGACCAAATTGGAGGTGGAAAGATGGAGTGAAAAAGATTTTGTGTGATCGGGGCCTGAACATGCAGGAGGGTGAAAGGAGGGCAAGAAATAGAGTGAATTGGAGTCATGTGGTATACAGGGGTTGACGTGCTGTCAGTGGATTGAAGCAAGGCATGTGAAGCGTCTGGGGTAAACCATGGAAAGCTGTGTAGGTATGTATATTTACGTGTGTGAACGTGTGTATGTACATGTGTATGGGGGGGGGGGGTTGGGCCATTTCTTTCGTCTGTTTCCTTGCGCTACCTCGCAAACGCGGGAGACAGCGACAAAGTATAAAAAAAAAAAAAAAAAAAAAAAAAAATATATATATATATATATATATATATATATATATATATATATATATATATATATATATTTATATATATATATAAATATATATCCCTGGGGATAGGGGATAAAGAATACTTCCCATATATTCCCTGCGTGTCTTAGAAGGCGACTAAAAGGGAAGGGAGCGGGGGGCTGGAAATCCTCCACTCTCATTTTTTTTTTTTTTAATTTTCCAAAAGAAGGAACAGAGAAGGGGGCCATGTGAGGGAATTCCCTCAAAGGCCCAGTCCTTTGTTCTTAACGCTACCTCGCTAATGCGGGAAATGGTGAATAGTATGAAAGAAAGAAACATATATATATATATATATATATATATATATATATATATATATATATATATATATATATATATATATATATATATATATATATATATATAGGTATATATAGGTTTTCAAAAGAGAGAAATTTGGGGTAAAGAGTGTGGTGAGAGTAAGTGAGCTCTGGAAGGGGACTTGTGCGAGAAAGTACCAGGAGAGACTGAGTACAGAAGAGAAAAAGGTGAGAACAAAGGAGGTAAG
Source organism: Panulirus ornatus (assembly GCF_036320965.1). Classification (NCBI taxonomy): domain Eukaryota; kingdom Metazoa; phylum Arthropoda; class Malacostraca; order Decapoda; family Palinuridae; genus Panulirus; species Panulirus ornatus. The sequence goes on along the minus strand of NC_092238.1, from coordinate 53,550,845 downwards.
GGGAGTGGGGAGCAATGCGATATATTCAGGGAAGCAGTGTTTGCTTGCGAAGAAGGTGATTTTGGCATGAGAAGCGTGGGAGGTGGGCAGATTAGAAAGGGTTGTGAGTGGTGGGATGAAGAAGTAAGATTATTGGTGGAAAAGGTACGCATTTGGACGACTAATGCAGGGAAATAATGGAAATGATTGGGATATGTATATAAGTAAGAGGCAGGAGGTCAAGAGTTAGGTGGAAGAGGTGAAAAAGAGGGGAAATGATTGTTGGAGTGAGAGAGTATCATTAATTTTTAGGGAGAATAAAAGATGGTTTGGAAGGAGGTAAATAAAGTGCGTAAGACAAGGTAGCAAATAGGAACTTTAGTGAAGGGGGTAATGGGGATGTGATAACAAGTAGTAGTGATGTGAGAGGTAGATGGAGTGAGTATTTTGAGGTTTTGTTGAATGTATTTGATGATAGAGTAGCAGATATAGGATGTTTTGGTCGAGGTGGTGTGCAAAGTGAGAGGGATAAGGAAAATGATTTGGTAAACAGAGAAGAGGTAGTAAAAGCTTTGCGAAAGGTGAAAGCCGGCAAGGCAGCGGGTTTGGATGGTATTGCAGTGGAATTCATTAAAAAGGGGGTGACTGTATTGTTGAGTTGTTGGGAAGGTGATTTAATGTATGTATGATTGATGGTGGGGTGCCTGAGGATTGGCGGAATGCTTCCATAGTGCCATTGCACAAAGGGAAAGGGGACAAAGGTGAGTGCTCAAATAACAGAGGTATAAGTTTCTTGAGTATTCCTGGTAGATTATATGGGAGGGTATTGACTGAGCGGGTGAAGGCATGTACAGAGCATCAGATTGGGGAAGAGCGGTGTGGTTTCAGAAGTGGTAGAGGATGTGCTTATCAGGTGTTTGCTTTGAAGAATGTATGTGAGAAATACTTAGAAAAGCAAATGGATTTGTATGTGGCATTTATGGATCTTGAGAAGGTATATGATAGAGTTGATAGATATGCTCTGTGGAAGGTACTATGAATATATCGTGTTGGAGGCATGTTGTTAGAATCAGTGAAAAGTTTTTTATCGAGGATGTAAGGCATGTGTACGTGTAGGAAGAGGGGAAAGTGATCGGTTCTCAGTGAATGTAGGTTTGCGGCAGGAGTGTGTGTTTAATTCGTTTATGGTCGAGGTTGTTAGGGAGGTGAATGCAAGAGTTTTGGAAAGAGGGGCAAGTGTGCAGTCTGTTGTGGATGGAAGAGCTTGGGAAGTGAGTCAATTGTTGTTCGCTGATGATACTGCGCTGGTGGCTGATTCATGTGAGAAACTGCAGAAGCTGGTGACTGACTTTGGTAAAGTGGCTGAAAGAAAAGAGTTGAGAGTAAATATGAATAAGAGCAAGGTTATTAGGTACAGTAGGGTGGAGGGTCAAGTCAATTGAGAGGTAAGTTTGAATGGAGAAAAACTGGAGGAAGTGAAGTGTTTTAGATATTTGGGAGTGGACTTCGCAGCGAATGGAGCCATGGAAGCGGAAGTGAATCATAGGGTGGAGGAGGGGGCGAAAATTCTGGGATCGTTGGAGAATGTGTGGAAGTCGAGAACATTATCTCGGAAAGCAAAAATGGGTATGTTTGAAGGAATAGTGGTTCCAACAATGTTATATGGTTGCGAGGCGTGGTCTATGGATAGAGATGTGCGCAGGAGGGTGGATGTGCTGGAAATGAGATGTTTGAGGACAATATGTGGTGTAAGGTGGATTGATCGAGTAAGTAATGTAAGAGTAGGAGAGATGTGTGGTAATAAAAAAAAGTGTGGTTGAGAGAGCAGAAGAGGGTGTTTTGAAGTGGTTTGGTCACATGGAGAGAATGAGTGAGGAAAGATTTACCAAGCGGATGTTTGTGTCAGAGGTAGAGGGAACGAGGAGAAGTGGGAGATCAAATTGTAGGTGGAAAGATAGAGTGAAAATGATTTTGAGTGATCGGGGCCTGAAAATGCAGGAGGGTGAAAGGCGTGGAAGGAATAGAGTGAATTGGAACGATGTGATATACCGGGGTCGATGGGCTGTCAATGGATTGAACCAGGGCATGTAAAGCGTCTGACGTAAACCATGGAAAGTTCTGCGGAGCCTGGATGTGGAAAAGGAGCTTTGGTTTCGGTGCATTATTACATGACAGCTAGAGACTGAGTGTGAACGAATGTGGTCTTTGTTCTCTTTTCCTAGCGCTACCTCGCAAACATTAGGGGGAAGGGGGTTTTTATTTCATATGTGGCGAGGTGGCAATGGGAATGAATAAAGGCAGACAGTATGAATTATGTACATATGTATATATGTACATGTCTGTGTGTGTATGTATATATGTATACGTTGAGATTGTATAGGTATGTATATTTGCGTGTGTGGACGTGAATGTATATACATGTGTATTTGCGTGGGTTGGGCCATTTTTTCGTCTATTTCCTTCCGCTATATATATATATATATATATATATATATATATATATCTATATCTATATATATATATATATATATATATATGTATATATATATATATATATATATATATATATATATATATATATATATATATATATATATATATATATATATATATATATATATATATATATATGTACATATATATATATATATTTATATATATATATATATATATATATATATATATATATATATATATATATATATATATATATATATATATATATATATATATATATATATATATATATATATCTGTATAGATATATATATGTATATATATATATATATGTGTATAGCCTGCAAGCCTGTAAACCTGTAAGCCTGTAAGCCCTGCTGTGCTATAAAGCCGTTACTGCTATAAGCCCGTTGCCCGAGTGTTGTGCTATAAGTGTTTACTGTGTTACATCAGATTTAGCTAAGTGTTTACTGCCCCGACCAGGATTCGAACGCGTTTACGGCCGGCCGGCCGGCTCGGAAGCACACTCCAAATGAACTGGTTGAACATCCATATCTTTTTTTAAGAGGGTATTTAACCTTAAAGAAAACGTCTTGGGGTGCTGGATTCAACCTTAAAGAAAACGGCTTGGGGTCCTGGATTTAACCTTAAAGAAAACGTCTTGGGGTCCTGGATTCAACCTTAAAGAAAACGTAATGGGGTCCTGGATTTAACCTTAAAGAAAACGTCTTTGGATCCTGGATTCAACCTTAAAGAAAACGTCTTGGGGTCCTGGATTCAACCTTAAAGAAAACGTCTTGGGGTCCTGGATTCAAACCATCGAGAGGGTTGGTAATGCCGGCGCAGTAGTGGCTGTCAATATCCCCCCCTTCTCCCACACGTCAATGAGTTTTGTCATTTAATCTGCGTACGTACAAACGTTGTACGTATTACACACACACAAAAAAAAAAAAATCTCGCGATAAAAGAAGTTCAAGAAAGTTTAATCCAATGAAGAACAAATCATTCCAGAGAGTACAAATTGGCATTGACTCCTGCACCCTAAAATTGTTCCCTCCCATCTCCAACGCTGTTGTGCTTTTATCCCCTTTTTAACTACTTAAGAGGGAGAAAATCACCCGCGAATGTGGCTGAAGTATGGCGCTAGCAGTTATCTCACTACCTCTATAAAATGATATATAATTTGCATGTTTTGTGGAGGATTTCTTTTACAAATAACATTTGTACGTCTCCCAACGGAGTCGAAAGCGTCACCAAAATGGCGGGGCGCTCAATGTATGCAAGAAATAGTTTTCTATTTTTTTTACCTAATTATTGGAAATTGGCTCAACATGGAGTGTGTCCTGTGGACTGTACAGTGTTCAACATATTCAGGTTTGTGGGTAGACCTTTGAAAGTAATGTATATGAGGTCTAAATAATGAAATAGATTTCCGTGGTTGGACCGTTACGTATATGGTGTAAGAACCTGATTCGATGCGTCCATTTATTTTTTTAGATCTAATATATTTATTTCTAATGGTAAAGTTACAATTTGTGGTACTACAGAAATATCACTATTCAGAAAAATACTTATAGATGGACTCGAACACACACGTAATTTACATTATTATTCCTATTTTGCTTTATGAAATATACGGAAGTGTGGGCAGCGGTATGATTTTTAAGAAAATTTGTTGAGTTAAAGACAATGAAAGTCAATTTATTCATGAGACGATGAAATTTGAATATATATCTTTTGTAAGATATTACGAATTAGACCGTAATTAACTCATTCTTTTTTTTTTTTAAGCATTTCGTCGTATAAATACGTCGGCCAGAGGATTCCCTCTTGACGTAAGGCGTCGGATCAAATGAGGGTTTATTGTCATGAAATAAAACTGTATATATCAGTACTGTCGACATTTCCATCTTTTATCTTAAATAAGAGAATACAAATGTTTTTCCGATATGTAATTCTTTATATATATATATATATATATATATATATATATATATATATATATATATATATATATATATATATATATATATATATATATATATATATATATATATATATATGAGAGGGCAAATGAGAGTTGGGATGAGAAAGTATCATTAAATTTCAGAGAGAGTAAAAAGATGTTTTGGAAGGAGGTAAATAAAGTGCGTAAGACAAGGGAGCAAAGGGAACTTCAGTGAAGGGGGCTAATGGGAGGTGATAACAAGTAGTGGTGATGTGAGAAGGAGATGGAGTGAATATTTTGAAGGTTTGTTGAATGTGTTTGATGATAGAGTGGCAGATATAGGTTGTTTTGGTCGAGGTGGTGTGCAAAGTGAGAGGGTTAGAGAAAATGATTTGGTAAATAGAGAAGAGGTAGTAAAATCTTTACGGATGATGAAAGCCGACAAGGCAGCAGGTTTGGATGGTATTGCAGTGGAATTTATTAAAAAAGGTGGTGACTGTATTGTTGACTGGTTGATAAGGTTATTAAATGTATGTATGATTCATGGTGAGGTGCCTGAGGATTGGCGGAATGCTTGTATAGTGCCATTGTACAAAGGCAAAGGGGATAAGAGTGAGTGCTCAAATTACAGAGGTATAAGTTTGTTGAGTATTCCTGGTAAATTATAAGGGAAGGTATTGATTGAGAGGGTGATGGCATGTACAGAGCATCAGATTGGGGAAGAGCAGTGTGGTTTCAGAAGTGGTAGAGGATGTGTGGATCAGGTGTTTGCTTTGAAGAATGTATGTGAGAAACACTTAGAAAAACAAATGGATTTGTATGTAGCATTTATGGATCTGGAAAAGGCATATGATAGAGTTCATAGAGATGCTCTGTGGAAGGTTTTAAGAATATATGGTGTGCGAGGCAAGTTGTTAGAAGCAGTGAAAACTTTTTATCGAGGATGTAAGACATGTGTACGTGTAGGAAGAGAGGAAAGTGATTGGTTCTCAGTGAATGTAGGTTTGCGGCAGGGTTGTATGATGTCTCCATGGTTGTTTAATTTGTTTATGGATGGGGTTGTTAGGGAGGTGAATGCAAGAGTTTTGGAAAGAGGAGCAAGTATGCAGTCTGTTGTGGATGAGAGAGCTTGGGAAGTGAGTCAGTTCCTGTTCGCTGATGATACAGCGCTGGTGGCTGATTCATGGAAGAAATTGCAGAAGCTGGTGACAGAGTTTGGTAAAGTGTGTGAAAGAAGAAAGTAAGGTTAAATGTGAATAAGAGCAAGGTTATTAGGCATAGTAGGGTTGAGGGTCAAGTCAATTGGGAGGTAAGTTTGAATGGAGAGAAACTGGAGGAAGTAAAGTGCTTTAGATATCTGGGTGTGGATCTGGCAGCGGATGGAACCATGGAAGCGGAATTGAATCATAGGGTGGGGGAGGGGGCGAAAATTCTGGGAGCCTTGAAGAATGTTTGGAAGTCGAGAACATTGTCTCGGAAAGCAAAAATGTGTATGTTTGAAGGAATAGTGGTTCCATCAATGTTGTATGGTTGCGAGGCGTGGGCTATGGATAGAGTTGTGCGCAGGAGGGTGGATGTGCTGGAAATGAGATATCTCAGGACAATGTGTGATGTGAGGTGGTTTGATCGAGTAAGTAATGTAAGGGTAAGAGAGATGTGTGGAAATAAAAAGATTGTGGTTGGGGGAGCAGAAGAGGGTGTTTTGAAATGGTTTGGTCACATGGAGAAAATGAGTGAGGAAAGATTGACCAAGAAGATATATGTGTCAGATTTGGAGGGAACGAGAAGTGGGAGATCAAATTGGAGGTGGAAAGATAGAGTGAAAAAGATTTTGAGTGATCGATGCCTGAACATGCAGGAGGGTAAAAGGCGTGCAAGGAATAGAGTGAATTGGAACGATGTGGTATACCGGGGTCGACTTGCTGTCAATGGATTGAACCAATGCATGTGAAGCGTCTGGGTTAAACCATGGAAAGTTGTTTGGGGCCTAGATGTGGAAAGGGAGCTGTGGTTTCGGTGCATTATTACGTGACAGCTAAATAATGAGTGTGAACGAATGGGGCCTTTGGTGTCTTTTCCTAGCGCTACCTCGCACACATGAGGGGGGAGGGGGTTGTTATTCTGTGTGGCGAGGTGGCGATGGGAACAAATAAAGTCAGACAGTATGAATTATGTACATGTGTATATATGTATCTGTCTGCGTGCGTATATATATGTGTACATTGAGATGTATAGGTATGTATATTTGCGTGTGTGGACGTGTATGTATACACATGTGTATGTGGGCGGGTTGGGACAATTTTTCGTCTGTTTCCTTGCGCTACCTCGCTAACGCGGGAAACAGCGACAAAGCAAAATAAATAAATAAAATATATATAATATAATTTTAAAAATATATATTTTTTATTTTTATATATATATATATAATAATATTAATATATATTTTATATAATATAATATATATATTATATATTTTAAATAATATATATATATAATATATATATATATATTTAATATATGTGGGTGTGTATGTACATGTTATGGGGGGGGGGGGGGGTTGGGGGCCCTTTCTTTCGTCTGTTTTTCCCTTTCGCTACCCCGCAAACGCGAACCGAAAATATAAAAAAAAAAAAAAAAAAAAAAAAAAAAAATATTTATTTTAAATATTTTTATATTTATATATATATTTTTTATATAAGGGGTTGATTGAAAAAGGGTATGAGTGGTTGGATGAAAAAGTAAGAAATTGTGAAAGAGAAGAGAGGGTATTTGGACAATTTTTACAGGAAAAATGCTTGAGTGGGAGAGTATAAAAAAAGGACGGAGGCAAAAGAAAGGGGCAAAAGGGAAAAAGAGGGCAAATGAAGTTTGGGGTGAGGGAGTATCATTTAATTTTTTTGGAGAATAGAAAGATGTTCTGGGAAAGGAGGTAAAATAAAGTGGTAAACAAGGGGGCAAATGGGAACTTTATAAAAGGGGCACATGGGGGGGTGAAAAACAAGTATGGGGATGTGAGAAGGAGATGGAGTGAGTATTTTTATGAAGTTTGGATGAATGTGTATGATGATAGAGTGGCAGATATAGGTGTTTGATCCGAGTGGTGTGGCAAAGTGAGAGGTGATAGGGAAAATGATTTTGGTAAACAGAGAAAGAGGTAGTGAAAGCTTTTGCGGAAGATGAAACCGCAAGGCAGAGCGAGTTTGGATGGTATTGCAGTGGGAATACATCAAAAAAGGGGTGACTGTATTATAGACAGGTTGGGTAAGGTTATTTAATGTGTGTATGACTCATGTGAGTGCCTGAGGATTGGCGGAATTCGTGCGATAGTGGCCATTGTCACAAAGGCAAAGGGGATAAGAGTGAGTGCCAAATTACAGAGGTATAAGTTTCTTGAGTAATTTCTGTAAATTGTATGGGAGGGTATTGATCGAGAGGGTGAAGGCAAGTACAGAGCATCAATTATTGGAAGACAGTGTGGTTATCAGAAGTTAGAGGATGTGTGGATCAGGTGTTTGCTATGAAGAAAGTTGTTATATACTTAGAAAAAACAAATGGATTGTACGGAGCATTATGATCTGAGAGGCATATGCTAGAGTTGATAGAGATGCTCTTTGGAAGATTTTAAGAATATATGGTGTGGAGGCAAGTAGTTAGAACAGTGAAAACTTTTTATCGAGGATGTAAGACATGTGTTACGGGTAGGATGAGAGGAAAGAGGATGGTTCTCAGTAATGTAGGTTGCGGCAGGGTTGGTGTGAATGTCCCTCCATGGTTGTCTTAAAACTTGTTTTATAGGTGGGTTGTTAGGGAGGTGAATGCAAGAGTTTATGGCAAGAGGGGCAAGTATGCAGTCTGTTGTGGATGAGAACCCTTGGTAAGTGAGTCAGTTCCTGTTCGCTTGTGATACAGCGCTGTGGCTGATTCATGTAAGAAAACGCAGAAGCGTGACTAGTTGGGTAAAGTGTGTGGAAGAAGAAAGTTAAGGTTAAATGTAATAAGAGCAAGGTTTTAGCATAGTAGCGGTCGAGGGTCAAGTCAATCGGGAGGTAAAGTTTGAATGAGGAGAAATGGAGGAAAAAAATTTTTT
>NC_092238.1:53459993-53542274 GCF_036320965.1 Panulirus ornatus | reverse complement strand
TATACTTTATTTGTCCCCTTCGCCACCGAACCGCCACACATGGAATAAGAACCCCCTCCCCCCTCATGTGTGCGAGGTAGCGCTAATAAAAGACACCAAAGGCCACCATTCGTTTCACAAACTCAGTCCATAGTTGTCATGTAATAATGCACCGAAAACAACAGCTTCCCTTTCACATCCTGGCCCACACAACTGTCCCATGGTTAACCTCAGACGCTCCACCACCCCTGGTTCAATCCATTGACAGGACGTCGCCCCGTATACCAACATCGTTCCATATTCACACTATTCCTTGCACACCTTTCACCCTCCTGCATGGTCAGGCCCCGATCACTCAAAATCTTTTTCACTACATCTCTCCACCTAAGCTTTGGTCTCCCACTTCTCCTCCTTCCCTCCACCTCTGACACATATATCCTCTTTGTCAATCTTTCCTCACTCATTCTCTCCATGTGACCAAACCATTTCAAAACACCCTCTTCTGCTCTCTCAACCACACTCTTTTTATATCCACACATCTCTCTTACCCTTACATTACTTACTCGATCAAATCACCTCACACCATATATTATCGTCAAACCTCTCATTTCCAGCACATCCACACTCCTGCGCAAAAATCTATCCATAGCCCACGCCTCGCAACCATACAACATTGTTGGAACCACTATTCCTTAAAACATACCCATTTTTGCTTTCCGAGCTAATGTTCTCGACTTCCAAACATACTTTAATGCTCCCAGAATCTTCGCCCACTCCCCCACCTTATGATTCACTTCCGCTTCCATGGTTCCATCCGCTGCCAGATCCACTCCCAGATATCTAAAACACTTTTCTTCCTCCAGTTTTTCTCCATTCAAACTCACCTCCCAATTGACTTGACCCTCAACCCTACTGTACCTAGTAACCTTGCTCTTATTCACATTTACTCTTAACTTTCTTCTTTCACACAGTTTACCAAACTCAGTCACCAGCTTCTACAGTTTCTTACATGAATCAGCCACCAGCGCTGTATCATCAGCGAACAACTGACTCACTTCCCGAGCTCTCTCATCCACAACAGACTACACACTTGCCCCTCTTTCCAAAACTCTTGCATTCACTTCTCTGACAATCTAATCCATAAATAAATTAAACAACCATGGAGATATCACACACCCCTGCCGCAAACCTACATTCACTGAGAACCAATTACTTTCCACTCTTCCTACATGTACATATGCCTTACATCCTCGATAAAAACGTTTCACTGCTTCTGACAACTTGCTTCCCACACCATATATTCTTAAAACCTTCCACAGAGCATCCCTATCAACTCTATCATATGCCTTCTCGAGATCCATAAATGCTACATACAGATCCATTTGTTTTTCTAAGTATTTCTCACATACATTCTTCAAAGCAAACACCTGATCCACACATCCTCTACCTCTTCTGAAACGACACTGCTTTTCCACAATCTTGTGCTCTGTACATGCCTTCACCCTCTCAATCAATACCCTTCCATATGATTTACCAGGAATACTCAACAAACTTATACCTCTGTAATTTGAGCACTAACTCTTATCCCCTTTGCCTTTGTACAATGGCACTATGCACGCATTCCGCCAATCCTCAGGCAACTCACCATGAATCATACATACGTTAAATAACCTTACCAACCAGTCAACAATACAGTCACCACCTTCTTTAATAAATTCCACTGCAATACCATCCAAACCTGCTGCCTTGCCGGCTTTCATCTTCCGTAAAGCTTTTACTACCTCCTATCTATTTACCAAATCATTTTCCCTAACCCTCTCACTTTGCACACCACCTCGACCATAACACCCTATATCTGCCAATCTATCATCAAACACATTCAACAAACCTTCAAAATACTCACTCCATCTCCTTCTCACATCACCACTACTTTTTATCACCTCCCCATTAGCCCCGTGCACTGAAGTTCCCATTTGCTTTTTGTCTTACGCACTATATTTACCTCCTTCTAGAACATCTTTCTATTCTCCCTTAAATTTAATGATACTCTCTCACCCCAACTCTCATTTGCCCTCTTTTTCACCTCTTGCACCTTTCTCTTGACCTCCTGTCTCTTTCTTTTATACCTCTTCCACTCAATTGCATTTTTTCCCTGCAAAAATCTTTCAAATGCCTCTCTCTTCTCTTTCACTAATAATCTTACTTCTTCATCCCACCACTCACTACATTTTCTAATCAACCCACCTCTCACGCTTCTCATGGCACAAGCATCTTTTGCGGAAGCCTTCACTGCTTCACTAAATGCATCCCATTCCTCCCCCACTTCCCTTACCTCCTTTGTTCTCGCCTTTTTCCATTCAAAACTCAATCTCTCCTGGTACTTGCTCACACAAGTCTCCTTCCCAAACTCACTTCCTCTCACCACTCTCTTCACTCCAACATTCTCTCTTCTTTTCTGAAAACCCCCACTAATCTTCACCTTCGCCTCCACAAGATAATGATCAGACATCCCTCCAGTTGCACCTCTCAGCACATTAACGTCCAAAAGTCTCTCTTCGTGCGTGTATCAATTAACAAGTAATCCAATAAGGCTCTTTGGCCATCTCTCCTATTCACATACATTTTTTTTTTTTTATTATACTTTGTCGCTGTGTCCCGCGTTTGCGAGGTAGCGCAAGGAAACAGACGAGAGAAATGGCCCAACCCCCCCCCCCCCCATACACATGTATATACATACACGCAAATATACATACCTACACAGCTTTCCGTGGTTTACCCCAGACGCTTCACATGCCTTGATTCAATCCACTGACAGCACGTCAACCCCGGTATACCACATCGATCCAATTCACTCTATTCCTTGCCCTCCTTTCACCCTCCTGCATGTTCAGGCCCCGATCACACAAAATCTTTTCCACTCCATCTTTCCACCTCCAATTTGGTCTCCCTCTTCTCCTCGTTCCCTCCACCTCCGACACATATATCCTCTTGGTCAATCTTTCCTCACTCATTCTCTCCATGTGCCCAAACCACTTCAAAACACCCTCTTCTGCTCTTTCAACCACGCTCTTTTTATTTCCACACATCTCTCTTACCCTTACGTTACTCACTCGATCAAACCACCTCACACCACACATTGTCCTCAAACATCTCATTTCCAGCACATCCATCCTCCTGCGCACAACTCTATCCATAGCCCACGCCTCGCAACCATACAACATTGTTGGAACCACTATTCCTTCAAACATACCCATTTTTGCTTTCCGAGATAATGTTCTCGACTTCCACACATTCTTCAAGGCCCCCAGAATTTTCGCCCCCTCCCCCACCTTATGATCCACTTCCGCTTCCATGGTTCCATCCACTGCCAGATCCATTCCCAGATATCTAAAACACTTCACTTCCTCCAGTTTTTCTCCATTCAGACTCACCTCCCAATTGACTTGACCCTCAACCCTACTGTACCTAATAACCTTGCTCTTATTCACATTTACTCTTAACTTTCTTCTTCCACACACTTTACCAAACTCAGTCACCAGCTTCTGCAGTTTCTCACATGAATCAGCCACCAGCGCTGTATCATCAGCGAACAACAACTGACTCACTTCCCAAGCTCTCTCATCCCCAACAGACTTCATACTTGCCCCTCTTTCCAAAACTCTTGCATTTACCTCCCTAACAACCCCATACATAAACAAATCAAACAACCATGGAGACATCACACACCCCTGCCGCAAACCTACATTCACTGAGAACCAATCACTTTCCTCTCTTCCTACACGTACACATGCCTTACATCCTAGATAAAAACTTTTCACTGCTTCTAACAACTTTCCTCCCACACCATATATTCTTAATACCTTCCACAGAGCATCTCTATCAACTCTATCATATGCCTTCTCCAGATCCATAAATGCTACATACAAATCCATTTGCTTTTCTAAGTATTTCTCACATACATTCTTCAAAGCAAACACCTGATCCACACATCCTCTACCACTTCTGAAACCACACTGCTCTTCCCCAATCTGATGCTCTGTACATGCCTTCACCCTCTCAATCAATACCCTCCCATATAATTTACCAGGAATACTCAACAAACTTATACCTCTGTAATTTGAGCACTCAATCTTATCCCCTTTGCCTTTGTACAATGGCACTATGCAAGCATTTAGCCAATCCTCAGGCACCTCACCATGAATCATAAATACATTAAATAACCTTACCAACCAGTCAACAATACAGTCATCCCCTTTTTTAATAAATTCCACTGCAATACCATCCAAACCTGCTGCCTTGCCGGCTTTCATCTTCCGTAAAGCTTTTATTGCCTCCTCTCTACCAAATTATTTTCCCTAACCCTCTCACTTTGCACACCACCTCGACCAAAACAACCTATATCTGCCAAGCTATCATTAAACACATTCAACAAACCTTCAAAATACTCACTCCATGTCATTCTCACATCACCACTACTTGTTATCACCTCCCCATTAGCCCCGTTCACTGAAGTTCCCCCTTGCTCCATGTCTTACACACTATATTTGCCTCCTTCTAGCACATCTTTTTATTCTCCTTTAAATTTAATGATACTCTCTCACCCCAACTCTCATTTGCCCTCTTTTTCACCTCTTGCACCTTTCTCTTGACCTCCTGCCTCTTTCTTTTATACCTCTTCCACTCAATTGCATTTTTTCCCTGCAAAAATCGTTCAAATACCTCTCTCTTCTCTTTCACTAATAATCTTACTTCTTCATCCCACCACTCACTACTTTATCTAATGAACCCACCTCCCACGCTTCTCATGCCACAAGCATCTTTTGCGGAAGCCATCACTGCTTCAGTTAAATACATCCCATTCCTCACCCACTCCCCTTACCTCCTTTGCTCTCACCTTTTTCCATTCAGTACTCAGTCTCTCCTGGTACTTCCTCACACAAGTCTCCTTCCCGAGTTCACATCCTCTCACCACTCTCTTCACTCCAACATTCTCTCTTCTTTTCTGAAAACCCCCACAAATCTTCACCTTCGCATCCAGAAGATAATGATCAGACATCCCTCCAGTTGCACCTCTCAGCACATCAACATCCAAAAGTCTCTCTTTCGTGCGTGTATCAATTAACACGTAATCCAATAACGCATCTTGGCCATCTCTCCTACTTACATACGTATACTTATGTATATCTCTCTTTTTAATCAATACCCTCCCATATAATTTACCAGGAATACTCAACAATCTTATACCTCTGTAATTTGAGCACTCACTCTTATCCCCTTTGCCTTTGTACAATGGCACTATGCAAGCATTCCGCCAATCCTCAGGCACCTCACCATGAATCACACATACATTAAATAACCTTACCAACCAATCAACAATACAGTCACCCCCTTTTTTTAATAAATTCCACTGCAATACCATCCAAACCTGCTGCCTTGCCGGCTTTCATCTTCCGTAAAGCTTTTACTACCTCTTCTCGGTTTACCAAATCATTTTCCCTAACTCTCTCACTTTGCACACCACCTCGACCAAAACTCCTTATATCTGCCACTCTACCATCAAACACATTCAACAAACCTTCAAAATACTTACTCCATCTCCTTCTCACATCACTACTACTTGTTATCACCTCCCCATTAGCCCCCTTCACTGAAATTCCCATTTGCTCCCTATATATATATATATATATATATATATATATATATATATATATATATATATATATATATATATATATATATATATATATATATATATATATATAAGGGAGCAAATGGGAATTTCAGTGAAGGGGGCTAATATATATATATGCATATAACATATATATATATATATATATATATACATATATATAAATATATATATATATATATATATATATATATATATATATATATATATATATATATATATATATATATATATATATATATATATATATATATATATATATATATATATATATATATATATATATATATATATATATATATATATATATATATATATATATATATATATATATATATATATATATATATATATATATATATATATATATATATATATATATATATATATATATATATATATATATATATATATATATATATATATATATATATATATATATATATATATATATATATATATATATATATATATATATATATATATATATATATATATATATATATATATATATATATATATATATATATATATATATATATATATATATATATATATATATATATATATATATATATATATATATATATATATATATATATATATATATATATATATATATATATATATATATATATATATATATATATATATATATATATATATATATATATATATATATATATATATATACTTCCCACGCATTCCTCACGGGTCGTATAAGGCGACGAAAGGGGACGCGAAAGGGGGGGCCAGAGACCCTCCCCTTCTTTTATTTTAACTTTCTAAAAGGGAAAACAGAGGAAGGAGTCACGCAGGGAGTGCTTATCCTCTTCGAAGTCTCAGATTGGGCTGTCTGAATGTGTGTGGATGTAACCAAGATGAGAAAAAAGGAGAGATAGGTAGTATGTTTGAGGAAAGGAACCTAGATGTTTTGGCTCTGAGTGAAACGAAGCTCAAGGGTAAAGGGGAAGAGTGGTTTGGCAATGTCTTGTGGGTACAATCATGGGTTAGTGAGAGGACAAGAGCAAGGGAAGGAGTAGCACTACTCCTGAAACAGGAGTGGTGGGAATATGTGATGGAGTGATAGAAAGTAAATTCTAGGTTGATATGGGTAAAACTGAAAGTTGATGGAGAGAGATGGGTGATTATATGTGTATATGCAACTGGGTATGAGAAGAAAGATCTTGGGAGGCAAGTGTTTTGGGAGCAGCTTAATGAGTATGTTAGTTGTTTTGATGCACAAGACCGGGTTATTGTGATGGGTGATTTGAATGCAAAGGTGAGTAATTTGGTAGTTGAGGGATTAATTGGTATACATTGGGTTTTCAGTGTTGTAAATGGAAATGGTGAAGAGCTTGTAGATCTATGTGCTGAAAAAGGACTGGTGATTGGGAACACCTGGTTTAAAAAGCGAGATATAGATAAGTATGCGTATGTAAGTAGGAGAGATGACCAGAGAACGTTATTGGATTACGTGTTAATTGATAGGCGCGCGAAAGAGAGACTTTTGGGTTATTGTGCTGAGAGTTGCAACTGGAGGCGAAGGTGAAGATTTATAAAGGTTTTCAGAAAAGTAGAGAGAATGTTGGGGTAAAGAGAGTAGTGAGAGTAAGTGATATTGGGAAGGAGATTTGTATGAGGAAGTACCAGGAGGGACTGAGTACAAAATGGAAAAAGGTGAGAACAAAGGATATAGGAGGAGTGGGTGAAGAATGGTATGTATTCAGGGAAGCAGTGATAGCTTGCGCAAAAGATGCTTGTTCATAAGAAGCGTGGGAGGTGGGTTGATTAGACAGGGTAGTGAGTGGGGGATTAAGAAGTAAGATTATTAGTGAAAGAGAAGAGAGAGGCATTTGGACGATTTTTGCAGGGAAAAAATGCAAATGAGTGGGAGATTTATAAAAGAAAGAGGCAGGAGGTCAAGAGAAAGGTGCAAGAGGTGAAAAAGAGGGGAAATAAGAGTTGGGGTGAGAGAGTATCATTAAATTTCAGGGAGAATAAAAAGATATTTTGGAAGGAGGTAAATAAAGTGCATAAGACTAGGGAGCAAATGGGAGCTTCAGTGAAGGTTTCTAATGGGGAGGTGATTACAAGTAGTGTTGATGTGAGAAGGAGATGGAGTAAGTATTTTGATGACTTGTGGAATGTGTTTGATGATAGAGTGGCAGATATAGGGTGTTTTGGTCTTGGTGGTGTGCAAAGTCAGAGGGTTAGGGAAAATGATTTGGTAAACAGAGAAGAGGTTGCAAAAGCTTTGCAGAAGATAAAATTCCGGCAAGGCAGCGAGTTTGGATGGTATTGCAGTGGAATTTACTAAAAAAGGGGGTGACTGTATTGTTGACTGGTTGGTAAGGTTATTCAATGTATACATGATTCTGGGAGCCTTGAACAAGGTGTGGAAATAGAGAACATTATCTCGGAAAGCAAAAATTTGTATGTTTGAAGGAATAGTGGTTCCAACAATGTTGTATGGCTGCGAGGCGTGGGCTATGGATAGAGTTGTGCGTAGGAGGGTGAATGTGCTGGAAATGAGATGTTTGAGGACAATATGTGGTGTGAGGTGGTTTGATCGAGTAAGTAATGTAAGGGTAAGAGAGATGTGTGGAAATAAGAAGAGTGTGGTTGAGAGAGCAGAAGAGGCTGTTTTGAAATGGTTTGGTCACATGGAGAGAATGAGTGAGGAAAGATTGACCAAGTGGATATATGTGTCAAAGGTGGAAGGAACGAAGAGAAGTGGGAGACCAAATTGGAGGTGGAAAGATGGAGTGAAAAAGATTTTGAGTGATCGAGGCCTGAACATGCAGGAGGGTGAAAGGCGTGCAAGGAATAGAGTTAATTGGAACGATGTGGTATACTGGAGTCGGGGTCGACGTGCTGTCAATGGATTGAGCCAGGGCAAGTGAAGCATCTGGTATAAACCATGGAAAGTTCTTTGTGGCCTGGATGTGGAAAGGGAGCTTTGGTTTCGGTGCATTATTACATAACAGATAGAGACTGAGTGCAAATGAATGAGGCCTTTGTTTTCTTTTCCTAGCGCTACCTCGCACACATGAGGGGAGAGGGGTTGTTATTCCATGTGTGGCGAGGTGGCGATGGGAATAAATAAAGGCAGAAAGTATGAATTATGTACATGTGTATATATGTATATGTCTGTGTGTGTGTATATATATGTGTACATTGAGATATATAGGTAAGTATACTTGCGTGTGTGGACGTGTATGTATATTCATGTGTATGTGGGAGAGCTGGGCCATGCTTTCGTCTGTTTCCTTACGCTACCTCGCTAACGCGGGAGACGGCGACAAAGCAAAATAAATCAATATAAATAAATGATTCATGGTGAGATGACTGAGGATTGGCGGAATGCTTGCATAGTGCCATTGTACAAAGGCAAAGGGGATAAGAGTGACTGCTCAGATTACAGAGGTATAAGTGTGTTGAGTATTCCTGGTAAATTATATGGGAGGGTATTGATTGAGAAAGTGAAGGCATGTACAGAGCATCGGATTGGGGAAGAGAAGTGTGGTTTCAGAAGTGGTAGAGGATGTGTGGATCAGGTGTTTGCTTTGAAGAATGTATGTGAGAAATACTTAGAAAAGCAAATGGATTTGTATGTAGCATATATGGATATGGAGAAGGCATATGATAGAGTTGATAGAGATGCTCTGTGGAAGGTATTGAAAATATATGGTGTGGGAGGCAAGTTGTTAGAAGCAGTGAATAGTTTCTATCCAGGTTGTAAGGCATGTGTACGTGTAGGAAGAGAGGAAAGTGATTGGTTCTCAGTGAATATAGGTTTGCGGCAGGGGTGTGTGATATCTCCATGGTTGTTAAATTTGTTTATGGATGGGGTTGTTAGGTAGGTGAATGCATGGGTTTTGGAAAGAGGGGCAACTGTGCAGTCTGTTGTGGAGGAGAGAGCCTGGGAAGTGAATCAGTTGTTGTTCGCTGATGATACAGCGCTGGTGGCTGATTCGTGTGAGAAACTGCAGATGCTGGTGACTGAGTTTGGTAATGTTTGTGAAAGAAGAAAGTGAAGACTAAATGTGAATAAGAGCAAGGTAATTAGGTACAGTAGGGTTGAAGATCAAGTCAATTGGGAGGTAAGTTTGAATGAAAAAAAACTGGAGGAAGAAAAGTGTTTTAGATATCTGAGAGTCGTTCTGGCAGCGGATGGAACCATGGAAGCGGAGGTGAATCATACGTGGAGGAGGGGGCGAAAATTCTGGGAGCCTTGAAGAATGTTTGGAAGAGAGAACATTATCTCGGAAAGCAAAAATGGGTATGTTTGAAGGAATAGGTGTTCCAACAACGTTGTTTGGCTGCGAGGCATGGGCTATGGATAGAGTTGTGCGCAGGAGGGTGGATGTGCTGGAAATGATATGTTTGAGGACAATATGTTATGTGAGGTGGTTTGATCGAGTAAGTAATGTAAGCGTAAGAGAGATGTGTGGAAATGAAAAGAGTGTTGCTGATGAAGTAAAAAAGATTGGAGTAAAAAAGATTTTGATTAATCGGGGCCTTAACATGCAGGAGAGTGAAAGGTGTGCAAGGAATATAGTGAATTGGAATGATGTGGTATACCGTGGTCAACATGCTGTCAATGGATTGAATCAGGGGATGTGACGTGTCTAGGGTAAACCATAGCTCACGCCTCGCAACCATACAACATTGTTGGAACCACTATTCCTTCAAACATACCCATTTTTCCTTTCAGATATAATGTTCTCGACTTCCACACATTCTTCAAGGCTCGCGGAATTTTCACCCCTTCCCAAACCCAATGATTCACTTCCACTTCCATGGTTCCATCCGTTGCCAAAATCCACACCGAGATATCTAAAACACTTCACTTCCTCCAGTTTTTCTCCATTCAGACTTACCTCCCAGTTGACTTGACCCTCAACTCTATGGTACCTAATAACCTTGCTCTTATTCTCATTTACTCTCAACTTTCTTCTTTCACAGACTTTACCAAACTCATTCACTAGCTTCTGCAGTTACTCACAAGAATCAGTCACCAGCGCTGTATCTTCAGCAAACAACAACTGACTTACTCCACAAGCTCTTTCATCAATAACTGACTGCATACTTGCCCCTCTTTCCAAAACTCTTGCATTCACCTCCTTAACAGCCCCATCCATAAATAAATCATACAACCATGAAGACATCACACACCCCTGCCCAAAACCTACATTCACTGATAACCAATCACTTTCTTCTCTTCCTACACGTACACATGCCTTACATCCTCGATAAAAACTTTTCACTGCTTCTAACAACTTGCCTCCCACACCATATATTCTTAATACCTTCCACAGAGCATCTCTATCAAATTTATCATATGCCTTCTGCAGATCCATAAATGCTACATACAAATCCATTTGTTTTTCTAAGTATTTCTCACATACATTCTTCAAAGCAAACACCTGATCCACACATCCTCTACCACTTCTGAAACCACACTGCTCTTCCCCAATCTGATGCTCTGTACATGCCTTCACCCTCTCAATCAGTACCCTCCCATATAATTAACCAGGAATACTCACCAAACCTATACCTCTGTAATTTGAACACTCACTCTTATCACCTTTGCCTTTGTAGAATGGCACTATGCAAGCATTCCGCCAATCCTCAGGCATCTCACCATGAATCATACATATATTAAATAACCTTACCAACCAGTCAACAATACAGTCACCTCTTTTTTTATAAATTCCACTGCAATACAATCAAAACCATCTGCCTTGCCGGGTTTCATCTTCCACAAAGCCTTTACTACCTCTTCCCTGTTTACCAAATCATTTTCCCTAACCCTCTCACTTTGCACACCATCTCGACCAAAACATCCTACATCTGCCATCTATCATCAAACTCATTCAAGAAATCATCAAAATACTTACTCCATTTCCTTCTCACATCACCACTACTTGTTATCACCTCCCCATTTTCCCCCTTCACTGAAGTTCCTATTTGTTCCCTTGTGTTAAGCACTTTATTTACCTCCTTCGAAAACATCTTTTCATTCTCCCTAAAATTTAATGATACTCTATCACCCTAACTCTCATTTTCCCTCTTTTTCACCTCTTACACCTTTCTCTTGACCTCCTTCCTCTTTCTTTTATACCTCTCCCACTCATTTGCATTATTTCCCTGCAAAAATCGTTCCAATGTCTCTCTCTTCTCTTTCACTAATAATCTTACTTCTTCATCCCATCACTCACTACCCTTTCTAATCTGCCCACCTCCCACACTTCTCATGCCACAGGCATCTCTTGCGCAAGCCATCACTGCTTCCCTAAATACATCCCATTCCTCCCCCACTCCCCTCGTATCTTTTGTTCTCACCTTTTTCCATTCTGTATTCAGTCTCTCCTTGTACTTCCTCACACAAGTCTCCTTCCCAGGCTCACTCACCCTCACCAATCTCTTCACCCCAACATTCTCTCTTCCTTTCTGAAAACCTCTAAAAAGCTTTGCCTTCGCCTCCACAAGATAATGATGAGACATCCCTCCAGTTTCACCTCTCTGTATATTAACATCCAAATGTCTCTCCTTCGCGCGCCTATCAATTAACACGTAATCCAATAACGCTTTCTGGCCATCTTTCCTACTTACATACGTATAATTATGTATATCTCTTTTTAAACTAGGTTTTCCCAATCACCAGTCCCTTTTCATCACAGAAATCTACAAGCCCTTCACCAATTCCATCTATAACACTGAACACCCCATGTATACCAATTATTCCCTCAACTGCCACATTACTCCCCTTTGCATTCAAATCACCCATCACTATAACCTGGTCTCGTGCATGAAAACCACAAACACACTCATTCAGCTGCTCTCAAAACACTTACCTCTCATGATCTTTCTTCTCATGCCCAGCTGCTTTTGCACCAATAATCACCAATCTCTCTCCATCAACTTTCAGTTTTATCCATATCAATCTACAGTTTACTTTCTTACACTCTATCACATACTCCCAGCATTACTGTTTCAGGAGTAGTGCTACTCCTTCCCTTGCTCTTGTCCTCTCACTAACCCCTAACTCTACTCCCAAGACATTCCCAAACCATTCTTCCTCTTTACCCTCGAGCCTCAATTCACTCAGAGCCAAAACATCCAGGTTCCTCACCTCAGACATAATACCTATCTCTCATTTCTTCTCATCTTGCTTACATCCACACACATTTAGACACCCCATTCTGAGCCTTCGAGGAGGATGAGCACTCCTCGCGTGACTCCTTCCTCTGTTTCCTCTTTTAGAAAGTTAAAATATATATATATATATATATATATATATATATATATATATATATATATATATATATATATATATATATATATATATATATATATGTATATATATATATATATATATATATATATAATATATATATATATATATATATATATATATATATATATATATATATATATATATATATATATATATATATATTTTTTTTTTTTTTCTTTTTCCGCTGTCTCCCGCGTTTGCGAGGTAGCGCAAGGAAACAGACGAAAGAAATGGCCCAACCCACCCCCATACACATGTATATACATACGTCCACACAGGCAAATATACATACCTACACAGCTTTCCATGGTTTACCCAGACGCTTCACATGCCCTGATTCAATCCACTGACAGCACGTCAACCCCGGTATACCACATCGCTCCGATTCACTCTATTCCTTGCCCTCCTTTCACCCTCCTGCATGTTCAGGCCCCGATCACACAAAATCTTTTTCACTCCATCTTTCCATCTCCAATTTGGTCTCCCTCTTCTCCTCGTTCCCTCCACCTCCGACACATATATCCTCTTGGTCAATCTTTCCTCACTCATTCTCTCCATGTGCCCAAACCATTTCAAAACACGCTCTTCTGCTCTCTCAACCACGCTCTTTTTATTTCCACACATCTCTCTTACCCTTACGTTACTTACTCGATCAAACCACCTCACACCACACATTGTCCTCAAACATCTCATTTCCAGCACATTCATCCTCCTGCGCACCACTCTATCTATAGCCCACTCCTCGCAACCATACAACATTGTTGGAACCACTATTCCTTCAAACATACACATTTTTGCTTTCCGAGATAATGTTCTCGACTTCCATACATTCTTCAAGGCTCTCAGAATTTTCGCCCCCTCCTCCACCCTATGAGTCACTTCCGCTTCCATGGTTCCATCCGCTGCCAGATCCACTCATAGATATCTAAAACACTTTACTTACTCCAGTTTTTCTCCATTCAAACTCACCTCCCAATTGACTTGACCCTCAACCCTAATGTACCTAATAACCTTGCTCTTATTCACATTTACTCTTAACTTTCTTCTTTCACACACTTTACCAAACTCAGTCACCAGCTTCTGCAGTTTCTCACATGAATCAGCCACCAGCGCTGTATCATCAGCGAACAACAACTGACTCACTTCCCAAGCTCTCTCATCCCCAACAGACTTCATACTTGCCCCTCTTTCCAAAACTCTTGCATTCACCTCCCTAACAACCCCATCCATAAACAAATCAAACAACCATGGAGACATCACACACCCCTGCCGCAAACCTACATTCACTGAGAACCAATCACTTTCCTCTCTTCCTACACGTACACATGCCTTACATCCTCGATAAAAACTTTTCACTGCTTCTAACAACTTTCCTCCCACACCATATATTCTTAATACCTTCCACAGAGCATCTCTATCAACTCTATCATATGCCTTCTCCAGATCCATAAATGCTACATACAAATCCATTTCCTTTTCTAAGAATTTCTCACATACATTCTTCAAAGCAAACACCTGATCCACACATCCTCTACCACTTCTGAAACCACACTGCTCTTCCCCAATCTGATGCTCTGTACATGCCTTCACCCTCTCAATCAATACCCTCCCATATAATTTACCAGGAATACTCAACAAACTTATACCTCTGTAATTTGAGCACTCACTCTTATCCCCTTTGCCTTTGTACAATCGCACTATGCACGCATTCCGCCAATCCTCAGGCACCACACCATGAGTCATACATACATTAGATAACCTTACCAACCAGTCAACAATACAGTCACCCCCTTTTTTAATAAATTCCACTGCAATACCATCCAAACCCCCTGCCTTGCCGGCTTTCATCTTCCGCAAAGCTTTTACTACCTCTTCTCTGTTTACCAAATCATTTTCCCCAACCCTCTCACTTTGCACACCACCTCGACCAAAACACCCCACATCTGCCACTCCATCACCAAACACATTCAGCAAACCTTCAAAATACTCACTCCATCTCCTTCTCACATCACCATTACTTGTTATCACCTCCCCATTTGCGCCCTTCACTGAAGTTCCCATTTTCTCCCTTGTCTTACGCACTTTATTTACCTCCTTCCAGAACATCTTTTTATTCTCCCTAAAATTTAATGATACTCTCTCACCCCAACTCTCATTTGCCCTTTTTTTCACCTCTTGCACCTTTCTCTTGACCTCCTGTCTCTTTCTTTTATACATCTCCCACTCAACTGAAATTTTTCCCTGCAAAAATCGTCCAAATGCCTCTTTCTTCTCTTTCACTAATACTCTTACTTCTTCATCCCACCAGTCACTACCCTTTCTGTATATATATATATATACATACATATATATGAATATATATATATATATATATATATATATATATATATATATATATATATATATATATATATATATATATATATATATATATATATATATTTTTTTTTTTTTTTTTTCATACCATTCGCCATTTCCCGCGTTTGCGAGGTAGCGTTAAGAACAGAGGACTGGGCCTTAGAGGAAAAATCCTCACCTGGCCCCCTTCTCTGTTCCTTCTTTTGGAAAATTAAAAAAAAATGAGAGGGGAGGATTTCCAGCCACCCGCTCCCTCCCCTTTTAGTCGCCTTCTACGACACGCAGGGAATACGTGGGAAGTATTCTTTCTCCCCTATCCCCAGGGATAATATATATATATATATATATATATATATATATATATATATATATATATATATATATATATATATATATATATATATATATATATATATATATATATATATATATATATATATATATATATATATATATATATATATATATATATATATATATATATATATATATATATATATATATATATATATATATATATATATTTAAGTGATAACGAGTAGTGGTGATATGAGAAAGAGATGGAGTGAGTATTTTGAAGTTTTGTGTAATGTGTTTGATGATGGAGTGGCAAGGCGTGCAAGGAATAGAGTGAATTGGAACGATGTGGTATAACGCCATCACAGTTGTTAACTCTAACTCTATTACCAAGAGAAATATCATTGAATCTTCTCTTATTAAATACACAAAGCATTATAATCTTAATATTAGTGATGGTTTGTACAAATTAGATAACTTTATTGTTGATAAGATTTGTAAAATGATAAGTTTATGAACGCTCGTTGTATGTTTTGGACAATCACATGCTTACCAAATGGCGTCCTAGCTTCGTCTCTTCGATGTATATCAACTGACTGTTATATTCCTCTCTTGTGTCTCCCCTGATGATGTGATTATTACACGAAAGTGCACTTGGGAACTTTTCGTGTTTCATTTTCCCCGTGAACTCATAGGAATATCTTGATCACGCACAAAATTGTGATCTTTTCCAACATGGATTCCTCACGGCTCTTCTATTACTTCTTTACAAGCTGTCCTGGACTTTCTCCTTTCGTTACTGCTTTTTCCAAATCACTAATCAAGGCTCACCAACTGAGGTTACGATTTGAATTCAAGATTAAACGCCTTGATGAACAAGTGATGCCAAGATCTGTCCTACCTCAACGTTTGTTGCAGCTGTCTGGTCGACCATTTGACCAATTTCAAAATATTATTTTGAAGAAGAACATTGAATTAAAGAAAGTTGAAGTGGATGAGGCTTTTCGTATTTCAAGAGAGAAGAAACGTACCTTTCAAATGACAATACTGACACACTGGAAGAACCGGATGTTGGACTATTGCTATGATGAATTAAGGAAAGAACGCAATAGGCTACAAGTGTCACTAAATCGTAAGTTGGACCATCTTATTGAAAACAGCGACTGGATCAAGAACACAAACCCATCTTTTGTGGTAAACCTATCTAATAAACAACAAGATAAAGATTCATTGTGTGCATTAGGCTATGGTTTAAGTTTTGTATGCTCTAACAGAGAAGCCAGCTGTGTTGATGTCACAAAGTCTTTTTGTAATTTAGAAAAATACAGTAATTTAAGTAATGATGATATTAATATTTGCAAGGGTTTAGTGTATGCAAGTTTGTCAAAACCAGTGGAAGCTAATTCCCCTAAAAGATTCATAAGAGCTATTAACACCTCCAAAAAAAGAAAAGGATGTACATATTACTAAAGCAGATAAGGCTAACACTGTTTTCATTTTAGCCAGAAGTAACTATTTATCTAAAATGAATGATCTTCTAAATGATAACACAACATATTCTAAACTTAGAAAAAATCCCTTAGAAGCAGTTAATTCTCACTTCAATAAAGAAATGAAGTTGTTGTTGAAAGGTAACATTTCTCTTATCAAAAATTTGTCATCTTTGTCCCCTTCATTGCCATATATGTATGGACTTATCAAAACACATAAAAAAAATTTTCCAGCCAGACCTATATTTAGTTCAGTAGGCTCCATTACATATAGATTATCAAAATGGTTAGTTTCCTTATTAAGCCCTTTAATCGTTAAGATATCAAATTCTAATATCATGAACAATGTAGATTTAGTCAACAAGCTAAGCAATATCAATATTTTATTCTAATTTCAAACTAGTTTGCTTTGATGTTTCCTCACTTTTCACTAAAGTTCCAGTTGATGACCTTTTAGAATATTTACTTGATGTCTTGGATTATATTCAATTACCTGTTTCAAAGTCTAATTTCATTGAATTGATAGAATTGTGTATAAAAGACTGTGTATTTCAATTTAATGGAGATTATTATGCTCAAAAGTTTGGTATGGCAATGGGTAACCCTCTTTCAAGTGTACTAAGTAATCTTTATATGGAATTTTTAGAAACAAAATTACTAGGGGATATCTTACCTTCTAATGCAATTTGGTTTAGGTATGTAGATGATGTTCTTTGTGTTTGGCCGACAAATGAAATTTACAAATATTTCTCCCCTTACTTAACAGTTTAGTACCTTCCATCAAATTTAGTGTAGAAAATGAAAATAATGGTATGATACCATTTATAGATTGCATGATCCATAGACATGGAAACAAGTTAAAGTTTAGCATATACAAAAAACCCACCAATGTATGCTCATATATCCATTATTACTCATCTTAACATGACAGAGTTGAATTATCATCATTTCAATCTATGTTCCTAAGGGCATTACGTATTTGCAGTAAAGAGTTTATTGATGATGAGTTTGAGAAGATATATTCTATTGGATCTAAGTTAAAGTACCCTAGATCTTTCGTTGATAAATCCCTTAAGCTACCAAAGAAATCATTTCATAGAGTTGAGCCCAAACCTCCCGTTGACTCCAAGAATCTTTTAGTTCTCCCTTTTAATAATAATTTCACTTTGCTTCCCATGTTGCTTAGATCCTTTAATGTAAATGTTGCCTTTAGCAACAATAATACTATAAAGAATATCTTAATCAGGAATTCACCAGAAAATTCTCTTGGTTTCATCTATAAAGTTCCTTGTGGAAGCTGTGATAAATTTTATGTTGGTCAGACTGGTAAGGATCCATCTGTTAGACTTAAGCAACATAGATATAGTATAAGAACGGTACAAGAATCAAATGCCTTGTTTAATCATGTTAAAAACTATGATCATTGTATTGACTAGAGTAACGCTATCTCAGTTGTTAACTCTAACTCTATTACCAAGAGAAATATTATTGAATCTTCTATTATTAAATACAAAAAGAATTATAATCATAATATTAGTGATGGTCTGTACAAATTAGATAATTTTATTGTTGATAAGATTTGTAAAATGATAAGTTTATGAACGCTCGTTGTATATTTTGGACAATCACAAGTTTACCAAATGGCGTCCTAGCTTCGTCTCTTCGATGTATATCAACTGACTGTTATACTCCTCTCTTGTGTCTCCCCTGATGATGTGATTATTACACGAAAGTGCACTTGGGAACTTTTCGTGTTTCATTTTCCCCGTGGACTCATAGGAATATCTTGATCACGAGCAAAATTGTGATCCTTTCCAATATAAATATATATATATATATATATATATATATATATATATATATATATATATATATATATATATATATATATACATATATATATATATATATATATATATATATATATGTATATATATATATATATATATATATATATATATATATATATATATATATATATATATATATATATATATATATATATATATATATATATACAAATATATATATATATATTTATTTTGCGAGGTAGCGCAAGGAAACAGACGAAAGAAATGGCCCAACCCACCCCTATACACATGTATACACATACGTCCACACACGCAAATATACATACCTACACAGCTTTCCATGATTTGCTCCAGACGCTTCACATGCCCTGATTCAATCCACTGACAGCACGTCAACCCCTGTATACCACATGTATCCAATTCGCTCTATTCCTTGCCCTCCTTTCACCCTCCTGCATGTTCAGGCCCCGATCACACAAAATCTTTCTCACTCCATCTTTCCACCTCCAATTTGGTCTCCCACTCCTCCTCGTTCCCTCCACCTCCGACACATATATCCTCTTGGTCAATCTTTCCTCACTCATTCTCTCCATGTGCCCAAACCATTTCAAAACACCCTACTCTGCTCTCTCAACCACGCTCTTTTTATTTCCACACATCTTTCTTACCCTTATGTTACTTACTCGATCAAACCACCTCACACCACACATTGTCCTCAAACATCTCATTTCCAGCACATTCATCCTCCTGCACACAACTCTATCCATAGCCAACGCCTCGCAACCATACAACATTGTTGGAACCACTATTCCTTCAAACATACCCATTCTTGCTTTCCGAGATAATGTTCTCGACTTCCACACATTCTTCAAGGCTCCCAGGATTTTCGCCCCCTCCCCCACCCTATGATCCACTTCCGCTTCCATGGTTCTATCCGCTGCCAGATCCACTCCCAGATATCTAAAACACTTTACTTCCTCCAGTTTTCCTCCATTCAAACTTACCTCCTAATTGACTTGACCCTCAACCCTACTGTACCTAATAACCTGTCTCTTATTCACATTTACTCTTAACTTTCTTCTTTCACACACTTTTCCAGACTCAGTCACCAGCTTCTGCAGTTTCTCACATGAATCAGCCACCAGCGCTGTATCATCAGCGAACAACAAGTGACTCACTTCCAAAGCTCTCTCATCCCCAACAGACTTCATACTTGCCCCTCTTTCCAAAACTCTTGCATTCACCTCCCTAACAACCCCATCCATAAACAAATTAAACAATCATGGAGACATCACACACCCCTGCCGCAAACCTACATTCACTGAGAACCAATCACTTTCCTCTCTTCCTACACGTACACATGCCTTACATCCTCGATAAAAACTGCTTCTAACAACTTGCCTCCCACACCATATATTCTTAATACCTTCCACAGAGCATCTCTATCAACTCTATCATATGCCTTCTCCAGATCCATAAATGCTACATACAAATCCATTTGCTTTTCTAAGTATTTCTCACATACATTCTTCAAAGCAAACACCTGATCCACACATCCTCTACCACTTCTGAAACCACACTGCTCTTCCCCAATCTGATGCTCTGTACATGCCTTCACCCTCTCAATCAATATCCTCCCATATAATTTACCAGGAATACTCAACAAACTTATACCTCTGTAATTTGAGCACTCACTCCTATCCCCTTTGCCTTTGTATAATGGCACTATGCAAGCTTTCCGCCAATCCTCAGGCACCTCACCATGAGTCATACATACATTAAGTAACCTTACCAACCAGTCAGTAATACAGTCACCCCCTTTTTTAATAAATTCCACTGCAATACCATCCAAACCTGCTGCCTTGCCGGCTTTCATCTTCCGCAAAGCTTTTACTACCTCTTCTCTGTTTACCAAATCATTTTCCCTAACCCTCTCACTTTGCACACCACCTCGACCAAAACACCCTATATATGCCACTCTATCATCAAACACATTCAACAAACCTTCAAAATACTCACTCCATCTCCTTTTCACATCACCACTACTTGTTATCACCTCCCCATTTGCGCCCTTCACTGAAGTTCCCATTTGCTCCCTTGTCTTACGCACTTTATTTACCTCCTTCCAGAACATCTTTTTATTCTCCCTAAAATATAATGATACTCTCTCACCCCAACTCTCATTTGCCCTCTTTTTCACCTCTTGCACCTTTCTCTTGACCTCCTGTCTCTTTCTTTTATACATCTTTCACTCAATTGCATTTTTCCCTGTAAAAATCGTCCAAATGCCTGTCTCTTCTTTTTCACTAATAATCTTACTTCTTCATCCCACCACTCACTACCCTTTCTAATCAACCCACCTCCCACTCTTCTCATGCCACGAGCATATTTTGCGCAATCCATCACTGATTCCCTAAATACATCCCATATATATATATATATATATATATATATATATATATATATATGTATATATATATATATATATATATATATATATATATATATATATATATATATATACCTAAACCAAATTACATTAAAAGGTAAGATTTCCTTTAGTAATTTTGTTTCAAAGAATTTCAATTAAAGATTACTTAGTAAATGTGAAGGAGGGTTACCCATTGCCATACCAAAAATTTGAGCATAATATTCTCCATTGAATTGTAATGGAGTCTTTTATACACAATTCTATCAATTCAATTAAACCAGACTTTGAAACATGTAAATGGATATCATCCTAAACGTGAAATAATTATTCTAGAAGGTCATTAACTGAAGCTTTTGTGAACAGTGACGAAACATCAAAAATAACAAGTTTGAAATCAAAATTATCATTGAAATTGTTAAGCCTGTTAACTAAATCTACATTTTTCATGATATTGAAATTCAATATCGGACCCACTAATGGGCTTAATAAGGAGACTAACCTCTTTGACAATTTATATGTGAAGGAGCCATCTTAACTCCTTATAGCTCTTACTGGAAAATTTGGTTTATGTGTTTTCGTAAGTCCGTACATATACGGCAATGAAGTGGACAAAGATAACAGACTTATGACAAGAGAGCCATTATCTTTCAACATCAGTTGAAGGGTAATGGTTCCCTTATCAGACGTTTTTCAACATATACATGCATATACATGGACAGATATATACATGTAGACACGTGTACATGTTCATACTTGCTGCCTTCATCCATCCTGTCGCTACCCCTCATCACAGGAAATAATTTCCCAGGAATGCTGAAAAAACTTATGCCTCTGCAGTTTGAACACTCACCTTTATCCCATCTACATTTGTACAATGGCACTATGCATATATTCCGCCAGTTCTCAGGCACTTCATGATCGACAGATGCATTGAATATCCTTACCAACCAATTAATAAGATGGTCACCCCCCCTTTTTTAATAATTCCACTGCAATATCATCCAAACCCGCCATCTTGATGGATTTCATCTTCTGTAAAGCTTTCACTACATCTCCCATAACCTCTCACTTCGCACACCACCCCGACCAAAACCACCCTATATATGCCACTCTATCATCAAACACATTCAACAAACCATCAAAATACTCACTCCATCTCATTCTCATTTCAACATTACTTTTTATTACCTACCCACTTTCCCCTTTCACCGATATTCTCATTTGTTCTCTTGTCTTTTGTAAGTTATCTATCTCCTTCCAAAATATCTTTCTACTCTCCTTAAGATTCAATGATACTCTCTCACCCCAACTCTCACTTGGCCTCTTTTCATCTCTTGCACCTTTCTCTTGACCTCCTGACGCTTTCATTTATACGTCTCCTAATCATTTGTATTATTTCTTGCAAGTAACGTCCAAACGCCTCTCACCTCTCTTTCACTAACAACCTTCCTTCTTTTTCCGATTGCTCACTACCTTTTCTAATCTGCCCACCTCCCTCCATTTTCATACCACTTGCATCTTTTGCGCAAGCCATCACTGCTTCCTTAAATACATCCGTTTCGTTACCAACTCACCTCACATCAATTACTCTGAATTTTTGCTAATCTACACTCAATCGCTCGTGGTACTCCCTAACAAAAGTCTAATTTCCAAGCTCACTTACTCTCACCACTCTCCTCTTCCCAACATTCTCTCCTCTCCTCAGGAAACTTCTACAAATCTTCACCTTCGCTTCCAGAAAATAATTATCAGACATCTCTCCAGTTGCCCCTCTCAGCACATTACCATTCAAAAGTTTCACTTTTACACACCTATTAATTAACGATTAAACCAATAACGCCCTTTGACCATGACTCCTACTCACATACGTATGCTTATATATTTCTCTTTTTAAACCAGGTATTTCCGATCACGTTGAAATGGATAGATATGTATGTGTGTGTGTGTGGACGTGTATGTACATGCATGTGTATGTGGGTAGGCTGGGTTATTCTTTCGACTGTTTCCTTGCGCTACCTCGCTAAAGCGGGAGACAGCGACAAAGTGAAATGATAGTTATGATAAAGAAATATATATATATATATATATATATATATATATATATATATATATATATATATATA
The DNA here is from genome assembly GCF_036320965.1 of Panulirus ornatus. Classification (NCBI taxonomy): domain Eukaryota; kingdom Metazoa; phylum Arthropoda; class Malacostraca; order Decapoda; family Palinuridae; genus Panulirus; species Panulirus ornatus. The sequence continues at coordinate 53,518,790 of NC_092238.1, read as the reverse complement.
TATATATATATATATATATGTATATATATATATATATATTCTTTTTTTTTTTTTTGCTTCGTCGCTGTCTCCCGCGTTTGCGAGGTAGCGCAAGAATACAGACGAAAGAAATGGCCCAACCCACCTCCATACACATGTATATACATACGTCCACACACGCAAATATACATACCTACACAGCTTTCCATGGTTTACCCCAGACGCTTCACATGCCCCGATTCAATCCACTGACAGCACGTCAACCCCGGTATACCACATCGATCCAATTCACTCTATTCCTTGCCCTCCTTTCACCCTCCTGCATGTTAAGGCCCCGATAACACAAAATTTTTTTTCACTCCATCTTTCCACCTCCAATTTGGTCTCCCACTCCTCCTCGTTACCTCCACCTCCGACATATATATCCTCTTGGTCAATCTTTCCTCACTCATTCTCTCCATGTGCCCAAACCATTTCAAATACCCTCTTCTGCTCTCTCAACCACTCTCTTTTTATTTCCACACATCTCTCTTACCCTTACGTTCCTTACTCGATCAAACCACCTCACACCACACATTGGCCTCAAACATCTCATTTCCAGCACATCCATCCTCCTGCGCACAACTCTATCCATAGCCCACGCCTCGCAACCATACAACATTGTTGGAACCACTATTCCATCAAACATACCCATTTTTGCTTTCCGAGATAATGTTCTCGACTTCCACACATTCTTCAAGGCCCCCAGAATTGTCGCCCCCTCCCCCACCCTATGATCCACTTCCGCTTCCATGGTTCCATCCGCTGCCAGATCCACTCCCAGATATCTAAAACACTTTACTTCCTCCAGTTTTTCTCCATTCAACCTTACCTCCCAATGGACTTGACCCTCAACCCTACTGTACCTAATAACCTTGCTCTTATTCACATATACTCTTAACTTTCTTCTTTCATACACTTTACCAAACTCAGTCACCAGGTTCTGCAGTTTATCACATGAATCAGCCACCAGCGCTGTATCATCAGCGAACAACAAATGACTCACTTCCCAAGCTCTCTCATCCCCAACATACTTCTTACTTGCCCCTCTTTCCAAAACTATTGCATTCACCTCCCTAACAACCCTATCCATAAACAAATTAAACAACCATGGAGACATCACACACCCCTGCCGCAAACCTATATTCACTGAGAACCAATCACTTTCCTCTCTTCCTACACGTACACATGCCTTACATCCTCGATAAAAACTTTTCACTGCTTCTAACAACTTGCCTCCCACACCATATATTTTTAATACCTTCCACAGAGCATCTCTATTAAATCTATCATATGCCTTCTCCAGATGCATAAATGCTACATGCAAATCCAGGCATGTACAGAGCATCAGATTGGGGAAGAGCATTGTGGTTTCAGAAGTGGTAGAGAATGTGTGGATCATGTGTTTGCTTTGAAGAATGTATTTGAGAAATACTTAGAAAAGCAAATATATATATATATATATATATATATATATATATATATATATATATATATACATATATATATATATATATATATATATATATATATATATATATATATATATATATATATATATATTTTTTTTTTTCCTTTGTCGCTGTCTCCCGCGTTTGCGAGGTAGCGCAAGGAAACACACGAAAGAAATGGCCCAACCCATCCCCATACACATGTATATACATACACGTCCACACACGAAAATATACATACCTACACAGCTTCCCATGGTTTACCCCAGACGCTTCACATGCCCTGATTCAATCCACTGACAGCACGTCAACCCTGGTATACCACATCGATACAATTCACTCTATTCCTTGCCCTCCTTTCACCATCCTGCATGTTCAGGCCCCGATCACACAAAATCTTTTTCACTCCATCTTTCCACCTTCAATTTGGTCTCCCACTTCTCCTCGTTCCCTCCACCTCCGACACATATATCCTCTTGGTCAATCTTTCCTCACTCATTCTCTCTATGTTCCCAAACCATTTCAAAACACCCTCTTCTGCTCTCTCAACCATCCTCTTTTTATTTCCACACATCTCTCTTACCCTTACGTTACTTACTCGATCAAACCACCTCACACCACACATTGGCCTCAAACATCTCATTTCCAGCACATCCATCCTCCTGCGCACAACTCTATCCATAGCCCACGCCTAGCAACCATACAACATTGTTGGAACCACTATTCCTTCAAACATACCAATTTTTGCTTTCCGAGATAATGTTCTCGAGTTCCAAACATTCTTCAAGGCTCCCAGAATTGTTGCCCCCTCCCACACCCTATGATCCACTTCCGCTTCCATGGTTCCATCCCCTGCCAGATCCACTCCCAGATATCTAAAACACTTTACTTCCTCCAGTTTTTCTCCATTCAAACTTACCTCCCAATTGACTTGACCCTCAACCCTACTGTACCTAATAACCTTGCTCTTATTCACATTTACTCTTAACTTTCTTCTTTCACACACTTTACCAAACTCAGTCACCAGCTTCTGCAGTTTCTCACATCAATCAGCCACCAGCGCTGTATCATCAGCGAACAACAACTGACTCACTTTCCAAGCTCTCTCATCCCCAACAGACTTCATACTTGCCCCTCTTTCCAAAACTCTTGCATTCACCTCCCTAACAACCCCATCCATAAACAAATTAAACAACCATGGAGACATCACACACCCCTGCCGCAAACCTACATTCACTGAGAACCAATCACTTTCCTCTCTTCCTACACGTACACATGTCTTACATCCTCGATAAAAAGTTTTCACTGCTTCTAACAACTTGCCTCCCACACCATATATTCTTAATACCTTCCACAGAGCATCTCTACCAACTCTATCATATGCCTTCTCCAGATCCATAAATGCTACATACAAATCCAGGCATGTACAGAGCATCAGACTGGGGAAGAGCATTGTGGTTTCAGAAGTGGTAGAGGATGTGTGGATCAGGTGTTTGCTTTGAAGAATGTATGTTAGAAATACTTAGAAAAGCAAATATATATATATATATATATATATATATATATATATATATATATATATATATAGTTTTTTTTTTTTTGCTTTGTCGCTGTCTCCCGCGTTTGCGAGGTAGCGCAAGGAAACACACGAAAGAAATGGCCCAACCCATCCCCATACACATGTATATACATACACGTCCACACACGAAAATATACATACCTACACAGCTTCCAATGGTTTAACCCAGACGCTTCACATGCCCTGATTCAATCCACTGACAGCACGTCGATACAATTCAATCTATTCCTTGCCCTCCTTTCACCATCCTGCATGTTCAGGCCGCGATCACACAAAACCTTTTTCACTCCATCTTTCCACCTTCAATTTGGTCTCCCACTTCTTTTCGTTCCCTCCACCTCCGACACATATATCCTCTTGTTCAATCTTTCCTCACTCATTCTCTCTATGTGCCCAAACCATTCCAAAACACCCTCTTCTGCTCTCTCAACCATGCTCTTTTTATTTCCACACATCTCTCTTACCCTTACGTTACTTACTCGATCAAACCACCTCACACCACACAATGGCCTCAAACATCTCATTTCCAGCACATCCATCCTCCTGCGCATAACTTTATCCATAGCATACGCCTCGCAACCATACAACATTGTTGGAACCAATATTCCTTCAAACACACCCATTTTTGTTTTCCGAGATAATGTTCTCGAGTTCCACACATCCTTCAAGGCTCCCAGAATTGTCGCCACCTCCCCCACCGTATGATCCACTTCCGCTTCCATGGTTCCATCCGCTGCCAAATCCACTCCCAGATATCTAAAACACTTTACTTCCTCCAGTTTTTCTTCATTCAAACTTACCTCCCAATTGACATGACCCTCAACCCTACTGTACCTAATAACCTTGCTCTTATTCACATTTACTCTTAACTTTCTTCTTTCACACACTTTACCAAACTCAGTCACCAGCTTCTGCAGTTTCTCACATGAATCAGCCACCAAAGCAATATCATCAGCAAACAACAACTGACTCACTTCCCAAGCTCTCTCATCCCCAACAGACTTCATACTTGCACCTCTTTCCAAAACTCTTGCATTCACCTCCCTAACAACCCAATCCATAAACAAATTAAACAACCATGGAGACATCACACACCCCTGCCGCAAACCTACATTCACTGAGAACCATTAACTTTCCTCTCTTCCTACACGTTCACATGCCTTACATCCTCGATAAAAACTTTTCACTGCTTCTAGCAACTTCCCTCCCACACCAAATGCTCTTAATACCTTCTACAGAGCATTTCTATCAACTCTATCATATGCCTTCTCCAGATCCATAAATGCTACATACAAATCCAGGCATGTACAGAGCATCAGATTGGGGAAGAGAGTTGTGGTTTCAGAAGTGGTAGAGGATGTTTTGGATCAGGTGTTTGCTTTGAAGAATGTATGTGAGAAATACTTAGAAAAGCAAATATATATATATATATATATATATATATATATATATATATATATATATATATATATATATATATATATATATATATATATATATATATATATATATATATATATATATATATATATATATATATATATATACATATATATATATATATTTATTTTATTTTTTTATTATACTTTGTCGCTGGAAACAGACGAAAGAAATGGCCCAACCCCCCCCCATACACATGTATATACATACGTCCACACACGCAAATATACATACCTAAACAGCTTTCCATGGCTTACCCCAGACGCTTCACATGCCTTGATTCAATCCACTGACAGCACGTCAACCCCGGTATACCACATCGCTCCAATTCACTCAATTCCTTGCCCTCCTTTCACCCTCCTGCATGTTCAGGCACCGATCACACAAAATCTTTTTCACTCCATCTTTCCACCTCCAATTTGGTCTCCCTCTTCTCCTTGTTCCCTCCACCTACGACACATATATCCTCTTGGTCAATCTTTCCTCACTCATCCTCTCCATGTGCCCAAACCACTTCAAAACACCCTCTTCTGCTCTCTCAACCACGCTCTTTTTATTTCCACACATCTCTCTTACCCTTACGTTACTCACTCGATCAAACCACCTCACACCACATATTGTCCTCAAACATCTCATTTCCAGCACATCCATCCTCCTGCGCACAACTCTATCCATAGCCCACGCCTCGCAACCATACAACATTGTTGGAACCACTATTCCTTCAAACATACCCAATTTTGCTTTCCGAGATAATGTTCTCGACTTCCACACATTCTTCAAGGCTCCCAGAATTTTCGCCCCCTCCCCCACCCTATGATCCACTTCCGCTTCCATGGTACCATCCGCTGCCAGATCCACTCCCAGATATCTAAAACACTTCACTTCCTCCAGTTTTTCTCCATTCAAACTCACCTCCCAATTGACTTGACCCTCAACCCTACTGTACCTAATAACCTTGCTCTTATTCACATTTACTCTTAACTTTCTTCTTTCACACACTTTACCAAACTCAGTCACCAACTTATGCAGTTTCTCACATGAATCAGCCACCAGCGCTGTATCATCAGCGAACAACAACTGACTCACTCCCCAAGCTCTCTCATCCCCAACAGACTTCATACTTGCCCCTCTTTCCAAAACTCTTCCATTCACCTCCCTAACAACCCCATCCATAAACAAATTAAACAACCATGGAGACATCACACACCCCTGCCGCAAACCTACTTTCACTGAGAACCAATCACTTTCCTCTCTTCCTACGCGTACACATGCCTTACATCCTCGATAAAAAATTTTCACTGCTTTTAACAACTTGCCTCCCACACCATATATTCTTAATACCTTCCACAGAGCATCTCTATCAACTCTATCATATGCCTTCTCCAGATCCATAAATGCTACATACAAATCCATTTGCTTTTCTAAGTATTTCTCACATACATTCTTCAAAGCAAACAACTGATCCACACAACCCCATCCATAAACAAATTAAACAACCATGGAGACATCACACACCTCTGCCGCAAACCTACATTCAATGAGAACCAATCACTTTCCTCTCTTCCTACACGTACACATGCCTTACATCCTCGATAAAAACTTTTCACTGCTTCTAACAACTTTCCTCCCACACCATATATTCTTAATACCTTCCACAGAGCATCTCTATCAACTCTATCATATGCCTTCTCCAGATCCATAAATGCTACATACAAATCCATTTGCTTTTCTAAGTATTTCTCACATACATTCTTCAAAGCAAACACCTGATCCACACATCCTCTACCACTTCTGAAACCACACTGCTCTTCCCCAATCTGATGCTCTGTACATGCCTTCACCCTCTCAATCAATACCCTCCCATATAATTTACCAGGAATACTCAACAAACTTATACCTTTGTAATTTGAGCACTCACTCTTATCCCCTTTGCCTTTGTACAATGGCACTATGCACGCATTCCGCCAATCCTCAGGCACCTCACCATGAGTCATACAAACATTAAATAACCTTACCAACCAGTCAACAATACAGTCACCCCCTTTTTTAATAAATTCCACTGCAATACCATCCAAACCTGCTGCCTTGCCGGCTTTCATCTTCCGCAAAGCTTTTACTACCTCTTCTCTGTTTACCAAATCATTTTCCCTAACCCTCTCACTTTGCACACCACCTCGACCAAAACACCCTATATCTGCCACTCTATCATCAAACACATTCAACAAACCTTCAAAATACTCACTCCATCTCCTTCTCACATCACCACTACTTGTTATCACCTCCCCATTTGCGCCCTTCACTGAAGTTCCCATTTGCTCCCTTGTCTCACGCACTTTATTTACCTCCTTCCAGAACATCTTTTTATTCTCCCTAAAATTTAATGATACTCTCTCACCCCAACTCTCATTTCCCCTTTTTTTTCACCTCTTGCACCTTTCTCTTGACCTCCTGCCTCTTTCTTTTATACGTCTCCCACTCAACTGCATTTTTTCCCTGCAAAAATCGTCCAAATGCCTCTCTCTTCTCTTTCACTAATACTCTTACTTCTTCATCCCACCACTCACTACCCTTTCTAATCAACCCACCTCCCACTCTTCTCATTCCACAAGTATCTTTTGTGCAATCCATCACTGATTCCCTAAATACATCCCATTCCTCCCCCACTCCCCTTACTTCCATTGTTCTCACCTTTTTCCATTCTGTACTCAGTCTCTGCTGGTACTTCCTCACACAAGTGTCCTTCCCAAGCTCACTTACTCTCACCACCCTCTTCACCCCAACATTCACTCTTTTTTTTTCTTAAAACCCATACAAATCTTCACCTTAGCCTCCACAAGATAATGATCAGACATCCCTCCAGTTGCACCTCTCAGCATATTTACATCCAAAAGTCTCTCTTTCGCGCGCCTGTCAATTAACACGTAATCCAATAACGCTCTCTGGCCATCTCTCCTACTTACATAAGTATACTTATGTATATCTCGCTTTTTAAACCAGGTATTCCCAATCATCAGTCCTTTTTCAGCACATAAATCTACAAGCTCTTCACCATTTCCATTTACAACACTGAACACCCCATGTATACCAATTATTCCCTCAACTGCCACATTACTCACCTTTGCATTCAAATCACCCATCACTATAACCCGGTCTCGTGCATCAAAACCACTAACACACTCATTCAGCTGCTCCCAAAACACTTGCCTCTCATGATCTTTCTTCTCATGCCCATGTGCATATGCACCAATAATCACCCATCTCTCTCCATCAACTTTCAGTTTTACCCATATTAATCGAGAATTTACTTTCTTACATTCTATCACGTACTCCCACAACTCCTGTTTCAGGAGTACTGCTACTCCTTCCCTTGCTCTTGTCCTCTCACTAACCCCTGACTTTACTCCCAAGACATTCCCAAACCACTCTTCCCCTTCACCCTTGAGCATCGTTTCACTCAGAGCCAAAACATCCAGGTTCCTTTCCTCAAACATACTACCTATCTCTCCTTTTTTTCACATCTTGGTTACATCCACACACATTTAGGCACCCCAATCTGAGCCTTCGGGGAGTATGAGCACTCCCCGCGTGACTCCTTCTTCTGTTTCCCATTTTAGAAAGTTAAGAAAATACAAGGAGGGGAGGATTTCTGAACCCCCGCTCCCGTCCCCTCTAGTCGCTTTCTACGACACGCGAGGAATGCGTGGGAAGTATTCTTTCACCCCTATCCCCAGGGATAATATACATATATATATATATACACATACACACACATACACACACACACGCACATATACACACACACACACATACATATATATACATATGAAAAAAAAAAATAATATATATATATATATATATATATATATATATATATATATATATATATATATATATATATATATATATATATATTTATATATATAGGGGAGAAAGAATTCTTCCCACGCATTCCTCATATGTCATAGAAAGCGACTAAAAGGGACGGGAGCAGGGAGATGGAAACCCTCCCCTCTTTGTATTTTAACTTTCTAAAAGGGGAAATAGAAGAAGGAGGCACGCAGGGAGTGCTCATCCTCCTCGAAGGCTCAGATTGGGGTGTCTAAATGTGTGAGGATTACACAAAGATGAGAAAAAAGGAGAGTGGGGTAGTATGTTAGAGGAAAGGAGCCTGGATGTTTTGGCGCTGAGTGAGACGAAGCTCAAGGGTAAAGGGGAAGAGTGGTTTGGGAATGTCTTGGGAGTAAAGTCAGGGGCTAGTGAGGGGACAAAAGCAAAGAAAGGAGTAACACTAATCCTGAAACAGGAGTGGTTAGAGTATGTGATAGAGTGTAAGAAAGTAAACTCTAGATTGATATGGGTAAAACTGAAAGTTGATAGAGAGAGATGGGTGATTATTGGTGCATATGCACCTGAGCATGAGAAGAAAGATCATGAGAGGCAAGTGTTTTGGGAGCAGCTGAGTGAGTGTGTTAGTAGTTTTGATGCAAGAGACCGGGTTATAATGATGGGTGATTTGAATGCAAAGGTGAGTAATGAGGCAGTTGAGGGAATAATTGGTATACATGGGGTATCCAGTGTTGTAAATGGAAATGGTGAAGAGCTTGTAGATTTATGTGCTGAAAAGGGACTGTTGATTGGGAATGCCTGGTTTAAAAAGAGATATATACATTAGTATAGGTATGTAAGAAGGAGAGATGGCCAGATTAGATTGATTAGATTAGATTATTTATTGACCACAGAATCACATAAGTCACAAATTTCTAAAAAATACCGAAACCAAAAGTAAACCATCATCACCATAACATAAAACGTTAATTATGGTCCAAATGAAAAATACTTATTACATAATGACTTAAACATAAGACACCCAATGCAATACATAAAAGAAACATAGTAGCTGGCATATTCTAACACAATTAGGCATATAGGTTTAGAATTTCATGAATAGCATGACATACAGTTTTATGATCCATCCTATTTACAAAGAGGTCCTGCATGGTAGTAATACCGAACTGCTGTCTTAGCTGGGTAGACATTGCGCACTGTTCTATAACATGTTTCTCGGTTTGAATATTTCCACACATACAAAGCCGCTCCTTCAATGGTAACCTGCCCCTCCCTCGCCTGTTCCAACGCCCTTCCTCCACAGCGACGGAGTGAGCACTTAAACGCAACCTAGACCATCACATTCGCTCTGTCTCTCTTACATCTGTCTTCAATTTATATATGTCATGTGTTACGAGACTTGGATTTAGGGAACAATAAAGTTGAGTTCTGTTTGATGATGAGTTTAACTATTTTTGTTTCAAATCCAACAGAGCAATGTGTACATCATCTACCTCGTTTTCCAGTAAGTCATGGATATAGCGAGACGTGTTGTGTTTATAAGTAAGTACTGTACTGATCGAATGAGCTAAAGGGTCATCTTCCATTGAGCGTCTCTCCCTCAACTTGATCGAGAAAAATTTATGTTCTTTGCTTAAAATAAGTGCACGTAGAGTAGGGTATCCTAGCTCCAATAAACACAGACCATTACATGCTGTCCTTCTCACCCCCAACAACTGCTTAATGCACCACATGTATAATCTATTGACTGGTTTTATGTCACCATTGAGCCACGATTCGCAGAGAGCGTTATTGGATTACGTGTTAATTGATAGGCGCGCGAAAGAGAGACTTTTAGATGTTAATGTGCTGAGAGATGCAACTGGAGGGATGTCTGATCATTATCTTGTGGAGGTGAAGGTGAAGATTTGTAGAGGTATTGAAAAGAGAAGAGAGAATGTTGGGATGAAAAAAAGTGGTGAGAGTAAGTGCTCTTGGGAGGAAACTTGTGTGAGGAAGTACCAGAAGAGACTGAGTACAGAATGGAAGAAGGTGAGAACTAAGGAGGTAACGGAGTGGAGGAGGAATGGGATGTATTTAGGGAAGCAGTGCTGGCTTGCGCAAAAGGTGCTTGTGGCAAGAGAAGCGTGGGAGATGGGCAGATTAGAAAGGGTAGTGAGTGTGGGATGAAGAAGTAATATTATTAGTGAAAGAGAAGCGAGGCATTTGGACGATTTTTGCAGGGAAATAATGCAAATGAGTGGGAGATGTATAAAAGGAAGAGGCATGAGGTCAAGAGAAAGGTGCAAGAGGTGAAAAAGAGGGCAACACGAGAGTTGGGGTGAGAGAGTATCATTAAATTTTCGGGAGAATAAAAAGACGTTTTGGAAGGAGATAAACAAAGTGCGTAGACAAGGGAGCAAATGGGAACTTCAGTGAAGGGGGCTAATGGGGAGGTGATAACAAGTAATGGTAATGTGAGAAGGAGATGCAGTGAGTATTTTGAAGGTTTGTTGAATGTGTTTGATGATAGAGTGGCAGATATAGGGTGTTTTGGTCGAGGTGGTGTGCAAAGTGAGAGAGTTAGGGAAAATGATTTGGTAAACAGGGAAGAGGTAGTAAAAGCTTTGCGGAAAATGAAGGCCGGCAAGGCAGCGGGTGTAGATGATATTGCAATAGAAGTTACCAAAAAAGGGGGTGACTACATTGTTGACTGGTTGGTAAAATTATCTAATGCATGTATGTCTCATAGTGAGGTGTCTGAGGATTAGCGAAATGCTTGCATTGTGCAATTGTACAAAGGCAAAGGGGATAAGAGTGAGTGCTCAAATTACAGAGGTATAAGTTTGTTGAGTATTCCTGGGAAATTATATGGATAGGTATTCATTGAGAGGGTGAAGGCATGTACAGAGCATCAGATTGGGGAAGAGCAGTGTAGTTTCTGAAGTGGTAGAGGATGTGTGGATCAGGTGTTTGCTTTGAAGTATGCACGTGAGAAACACTTAGAAAGACAAATGGATTTGTATGTGGCATTTATGGATCTGGAGAAGTCATATGATAGAATTGATAGAGATGCTCTGTGGAAGGTATTAAGAATATATGGTGTGGGAGGCAAGTTGTTAGAAGCAGTGAAAAGTTTTTATCGAGGTTGTAAGGCATGTGTACGTGTAGGAAGAGAGGAAAGTGATTGGTTCTCAGTGAATGTAGTTTTGCGGCAGGGGTGTGTGATGTCTCCATGGTTGTTTAATTTATGTATGGATGGGGTTGTTATGGAGGTGAATGCAAGAGTTTTGGAAAGAGGGGCAAGTATGAAGTCTGTTGGGGATGAGAGAGCTTGGGAAGTGAGTCGGTTGTTGTTCGCTGATGATACAGCGCTGGTGGCTGATTCATGTGAGAAACTGCAGAACCTGGTGACTGAGTTTGGTAAAGTGTGTGAAAGAAGAAAGTTAAGAGTAAATGTGAATAAGAGCAAGGTAATTAGGTACAGAAGGGTTGAGGGTCAAGTCAATTGGGAGGTAAGTTTGAATGGAGAAAAACTGGAGGAAGTAAAGTGTTTTAGATATCTGGGATTGGATCTGGCAACGGATGGAACCATGGAAGCGGAAGCGGATCATAGGGTTGGGGAGGGGGCGAAAATCCTGGGAGCCTTGAAGAATGTGTGGAAGTCGAGAACATTATCTCGGAAAGCAAAAATGGGTATGTTTGAAGGAATAGTGGTTCCAACAATTTTGTATGGTTGCGAGGCGTGGGCTATGGATAGAGTTGTGCGTAGGGGGGTGGATGTGCTGAGAATGAGATGTTTGAGGAAAATGTGTGGTGTGAGGTGGTTTGATCGAGTGGGTAACGTACGGGTAAGAGAGATGTTTGGAAATGAAAAGAGCGTGGTTGAGAGAGCAGAAGAGGGTGTTTCGAAATGGTTTGGGCACATGGAGAGAATGAGTGAGGAAAGATTGACCAAGAGGATATATGTGTCGGAGGAGGAGGGAACGAGGAGAAGTGGGAGATCAAATTGGAGGTGGAAAGATTGAGTGAAAAAGATTTTGTGTGATCGGGGCCTGAACATGCAGGAGGGTGAAAGGAGGGCAAGGAATAGAGTTAATTGGATCGATATGGTATACCAAGGTTGACGTGCTGTCAGTGGATTGAATCAGGGCATTTGAAGCGTCTGGGGTAAACCATGGAAAGCTGTGCAGGTATGTATATTTGCGTGTGTGGACGTATGTATATACATGTGTATGGGGGTGGTTTAGGCCATTTCTTTCGTCTTTGCGCTACCTCGCAAACGCGGGAAAAAGCGACAAAAAAAAAAAATATATATATATATATATATATATATATATATATATATATATATATATATATATATCTTTTTTTTTTTTGGAAAAGAAGGAACAGAGAATAGGGCCAGGTGAGGATTATTCTCTCAAAGGCCCAGTCCTCTGTTCTTAACGCTACCTCGCTCATGCGGGAAATGGCGAATAGTTCTAAAGAAGAAATATATATATATATATATATATATATATATATATATATATATATATATATATATATATATATATATATATATATATATATATATATAAATATATGTATATATATCTTTCTTTTCTTTCATTCAAACTATTCGCCATTTCCCGCATTAGCAAGGTAGCGTTAAGAACAGAGGATTAGGACTATGAGGGAATATCCTCACCTGGCCCCCTTGTCTGTTCCCTCTTTTGGAATATTAAAAAAAAAACAAGAGGGGAGGATTTCCAGCAGCCCGCTCCCTCCCCTTTTAGTCGCCTTCGACGACATGCAGGGAATACGTGGGAAGCATGCTTTCTCCCGTGTCCCCAAGGAAATATATATAAATACATATATCTATATATATATATATATATATATATATATATATATATATATATATATATATATATATATATATATATATATATATATATATATATATATATATATATATATATATATATATATATATATATATATATATATATATATATATATATATATATATATATATATATATATATATATATATATATATATATATATATATATATATATATATATATATATATATATATATATATATATATATATATATATATATATATATATATATATATATATATATATATATATATATATATATATATATATATATATATATATATATATATATATATATATATATATATATATATATATATATATATATATATATATATATATATATATATATATATATATATATATATGTATATATATATATATATATATATATATATATATATATATATATATATATATATATATATATATATATATATATATATATATATATATATATATATATATATATATATATATATATATATATATCATACTTAGTCGCTGTCTCCCGCATCAGCGGGGTAGCATAAGGAAACAGATGAAGAAAGGCCAAACCCATCCACATACACATGTATGTGGATATTTATTTTGCTTTGTCGCTGTCTCCCGCGTTTGCGAGGTAGCGCAAGGAAACAGACGAAAGAAATAGCCCAACCCACCCCCATACACATGTATATACATACACCCTCACACACGCAAATATGCATACCTATACATCTCAATGTACACATATATATACACACACAGACACCTACCTATATAACCATGCACACAATTCACACTGTCTGCCTTTATTCATTCCCATCGCCACCTCGCCACATATGGAATATCATCACCCTCCCCCCTCAAGTGTGCGAGGTAGCGCTAGGAAAAGACAACAAAGGCCCCATTCGTTCACACTCAGTCTCTACCTGTCATGCAATAATGCCCGAAACCTCAGCTCCCTTTCCAAATCCATGCCCCACAAAACTTTCCATGGTTTACCCCAGACGCTTCACATGCCCAGATTCAGTCCACTGACAGCACGTTAACCCCGGTATACCACATCGATCGAATTCACTCTATTCCTTGCCCGCCTTTCACCCTCCTGCATATTCAGGTCCCGATCACTCAAAATCTTTTTCACTCCATCTTTCCACCTCCAATTTGGTCCCCAACTTCTCCTCGTTCCCTCCACCTCCGACACATATATCCTCTTGGTCAATCGTTCCTCACTCATTCTCTCCATGTGAACAAACCATTTCAAAACACCCTCTTCTGCTCTCTCAACCACGCTCTTTTTATTTCCACACATCTCTTTTACCATTACATTACTTACTCGATCAAATCACCTCATACCACACATTGTCCTTAAACATCTCATTTTCAGCACATCCACCCTCCAGCGCATAACTCTATCCATAGCCCACGCCTCGCAACCATACAACACTGCTGGAACCACTATTCCTTCAAACATACCCATTTTTGCTTTCCGAGATAATGTTCTCGACTTCCACACATTCTTCAAGGCTCCCAGAATTTTCGCCCCCTCCCCCACCCTATGATCCAATTCCGCTTCCATGGTTCCATCCGCTGCCAGATCCACTCCCAAATATCTAAAACACTTTACTTCCTCCAGTTTTTCTCCATTAAAACTTACCTCCCAATTGACTTGACCCTCAACCCTACTGTACCTAATAACCTTGCTCTTTTTCACATTTACTCTTAACTTTCTTCTTTCACACACTTTACCAAACTCAGTCACCAGCTTCTGCAGTTTCTCACATGAATCAGCCACCAGCGCTGTATCATCAGCGAACAACAACTGACTCACTTCCCAAGCTCTCTCATCCACAACAGACTTCATACTTGCCCCTCTTTCCAAAACTCTTCCATTCACCTCCCTAACAACCCCTTCCATAAGCAAATCAAACAACCATGGGGACATCACACACCCCTGCCGTGAACCTATATTCACTGAGAACTAATCACTTTCCTCTCTTCCTACACGTACACATTCCTTACAACCTCGATAAAAACTTTTCACTGCTTATAACAACTTGCCTCCCACACCATATATCCTTAATACCTTCCACAGAGCATCTCTATCAACTCTATCATATGCCTTCTCCAGATCCATAAATGCTACATAGAAATCCATTTGCTTTTCTAAGTATTTCTCACATACATTCTTCAAATCAAACACCTGATCCACATATCCTCTACCACTTCTGAAACCACACTGCTCTTCCCCAATCTGATGCTCTGTACATGCCTTCACCCTCTCAATCAATACCCTCCCATATAATTTACCAGGAATACTCAACAAACTTATACCTCTGAAATTTGAGCACTCACTCTTATCCCCTTTGCCTTTGTACAATGGCACTATGCACGCATTCCGCCAATCCTCAGGCACCTCACCATGAGTCATACATACATTAAATAACCTTACCAACGAGTCAATAATACAGTCATCCACTTTTTTAATAGATTCCACTGCAATACCATCCAAACCTGCTGCCTTGCCGGCTTTCATCTTCCGCAAAGATTTTACTACCTCTTCTCTGTTTACCAAATCATTTTCCCTAACCCTCTCACTTTGCACACCACCTCGACCAAAACACCCTATATCTGCCACTTTATCATCAAACACATTCAACAAACCTTCAAAATACTCACTCCATCTCTTTCTCATATCACCACTACTTGTTATCACCTCCCCATTTGCGCCCTTCATTGAAGTTCCCATTTGCTTCCTTGTCTTACGCACTTTATTTACCTCCTTCCAGAACATCTTTTTATTCTCCCATAAATTTAATGATACTCTCTCACCCCAATTCTCATTTGCTCTCTTTTTCACCTCTTGCACCTTTCTCTTGACCTCCTGTCCCATTCTTTTATACATCTCCCACTCAATTGCATTTTTTCCCTGCAAAAATCGTCCAAATGCCTCTGTCTTCTCTTTCACTTATAATCTTACTTCTTCATCCCACCACTCACTACCCTTTCTAATCAACCTACATCCAACTCTTCTCATGCCACAAGCATCTTTTGCGCAATCCATCACTGATTCCCTAAATACATCCCATTCCTCCCCCACTCCCCTTACTTCCATTGTTCTCACCTTTTTCCATTCTGTACTCAGTCTCTCCTGGTACTTCCTCACACAAGTCTCCTTCCCAAGCTCACTTACTCTCACCACCCTCTTCACCACAACATTCACTCTTCTTTTCTGAAAACCCATACAAATCTTCACCTTAACCTCCACAAGATAATGATCAGACATCCCTCCAGTTGCACCTCTCAGCACATTAACATCCAAAAGTCTCTCTTTCGCGCGCCTGTCAATTAACACGTAATCAAATAACGCTCTCTGGCCATCTCTCCTACTTATATACGTATACTTATGTATATCTCGCTTTTTAAACCAGGTATTCCCAATCACCAGTCCTTTTTCAGCACATAAATCTACAAGGTCTTCACCATTTCCATTTACAACACTGAACACCCCATGTATACCAATTATTCCCTCAACTGCCACAGTACTCACCTTTGCATTCAAATCACCCATCACTATAACCCGGTCTCGTGCATCAAAACCACTAACACACTCATTCAGCTGTTCCCAAAACACTTGCCTCTCATGATCTTTCTTCTCATGCCCAGGTGCATATGCACCAATAATCACCCATCTCTCTCCATCAACTTTCAGTTTTAACCATATTAGTCGAGAATATACTTTCTTACATTCTATCACATAATCCCACAACTCCTGTTTCAGGAGTACTGCTACTCCTTCCCTTGCTCTTGTCCTCTCACCAACCCCTGACTTTACTCCCAAGACATTCCCAAACCACTCTTCCCCTTTACCCTTGAGCTTCGTTTCACTCAGAGCCAAAACATCCAGGTTCCTTTCCTCAAACATACTACCATCTCTCCTTTTTTCACATCTTGGTTACATCCACACACATTTAGACACCCCAGTCTGAGCCTTCGAGGAGGATGAGCACTCCCCGCGTGACTCCTTCTTCTGTTTCCCATTTTAGAAAGTTGATACAAGGAGGGGAGGATTTCTGGCCCCCCGCTCCCGTCCCCTCTAGTCGCCTTCTACGACACGCGAGGAATACGTGTGAAGTATTCTTTCACCCCTATCCCCAGGGATAATATACATATATATCCATATATATATACATATACACATACATATGCACATATATACACATACACACATATACATATATATACATATGAAAAATGTAAGAAATAATTTAGAAAACTCAAACTTCTAGCTTGAAATGAAATGAAAAAAATGAATGTCACATAATGGTTCAACTTCTGTCTATGGAAAAGGGAAATGTATAATCTATTTACATAAACGTCAATAGTAGTTTTCATCAATTTAACCACCGTATCATACTGCCTGGTCCACTTCTCTTATCATGAAACAGGAATATTGGCTTATGATGTTTCTCAATTTACTTCATTACACAAAGTACAACCATATCTTGGATACATGAGAGTAGGTAGTTGGTCATCCGCCATAATAAAGCCTTGACAGACCAAAAATTTATCTGGACCTCAACTTTTCCAGTACATTTATGAAAAACACCTTTTTGCTTTCCATCTCTATCACTTTGAAAAAAAAAAAAAGAATAAGCTTCAATGTCAAAGCTACATTTTTTTCCAAATTTCACTATTTTCTTGTCAGAGCACCATGTATGAAAACTATCACTCCAGTAACACAACTATAAACATTTACTTTCCCTTTAGAAAAGTTATATATATATATATATATATATATATATATATATATATATATATATATATATATATATATATATATATATATATATATATATATATATATATATATATATATATATATATATATATATATATATATATATATATATATATATATATATATATAATTAAAGTCTAAGATTTATCTTTGGAAATGGATGACATGGCGATTCTATTCCAAGGTTTATGCTCTATGCAAGGTTACCATGGGTCGCTGATAACACCACTGCTTGTGCTCGTCTTCGTTTTCAGCACATTTCTGCCTCTTTCTATGTTTACACAAGGAATTACTAGAAGTTGATTTCAAAAAGCCAATAGATGCCTTACGTGATCTTCAATTACTTGGAAGGAATTGCATGATGATGAATGCTTACTGAACACATCCCCTTTTCAACCAGTGACTAGGAGGACTGACTTTTTTCTTTTGTTTTTTCGGGAAATGTATCCTTTATCTTTTTAAAGATGTACTGGTCACAGCAGATAAACCCAAATGTAAATAGGCTCTTGTTCTTTAGATATTACTTTTTCTTCCCTTTTAATCTATAAAAAACTCTCTGTCTTCATTCACCCATATACATTTATGTCCTTTCAGGATGATTAATGATAAGTAACAAATATTCACTTCGATCAATTTTTTCATACATCTGTCATGACAGTATTTCCTGTTTCAGCAACAGCATCTTCATGATCAAGAGCAAACTTTGTAAAGTTTTTTAAGAAATTGTTGAATGTTCTAATACATGTTCTGCTTTCCTAAAGCTTTCCCCTATAGTTTTGGACAGTCAGTCATGCCGGCTGAAAAAAGGCAAGAAACCTACCTTCATGAATCAGCAATCAATGAAAATGTCACTAGTACTAGAGTGAATGGAAAGCCAACCCCTTTGCTCCCCTATCATTTTTCAGTTTTCGTAATAACCTGTCAAGTGACTAAAGAGAAAATAGCTGGTTAACCCTCTTGAAGGAATCAGAGCAATACCTTCATGGCTTGTTTTGAAAAATGGCTAATACATGGGTGGAACTATAAAACATTTTTCTTCTTAATATTTTACATATATATATATATATATATATATATATATATATATATATATATATATATATATATATATATATATATATATATATATATATATATATATATATATATTTTTTTTTTTCTTCTTTTTTTTTTCTCCTTTGTCGCTGTCTCCCGCGTTTGCGAGGTAGCGCAAGGAAACAGACGAAAGAAATGGCCCAACCCACCCCCATACACATGCCTTGATTCAATCCACTGACAGCACGTAAACCCCGGTATACCACATCGCTCCAATTCACTCTATTCTTTGCCCTCCTTTCACCCTCCTGCATGTTCAGGCCCCGATCACTTAAAATCTTTTCACTCCATCTTTCCACCTCCAATTTGGTCTCCCTCTTCTCCTCGTTCCCTCCACCTCCGACACATATATCCTCTTGGTCAATCTTTCCTCACTCATTCTCTCCATGTGAACAAACCATTTCAAAACACCCTCTTCTGCTCTCTCAACCACGCTCTTTTTATTTCCACACACCTCTCTTACCCTTACGTTTCTTACTCGATCAAACCACCTCACACCACACATTGTCCCCAAACATCTCATTTCCAGCACATCCATCCTCCTGCGCACAACTCTATCCATAGTCCACGACTCGCAACCATACAACATTGTTGGAACCACTATTCCTTCAAACATACCCATTTTTGCTTTCCGAGATAATGTTCTCGACTTCCACACATTCTTCAAGGCTCCCAGAATTTTCGCCCCCTCCCCCACCCTATGATCCACTTCCGCTTCCATGGTTCCATCCGCTGCCAGATCCACTCCCAGATATCTAAAACACTTCACTTCCTCCAGTTTTTCTCCATTCAAACTCACCTCCCAATTGAATTGACCCTCAACCCTACTGTACCTAATAACCTTGCTCTTATTCACATTTACTCTTAACTTTCTTCTTTCACACACTTTACCAAACTCAGTCACGAGCTTCTGAAGTTTCTCACATAAATCAGCCACCAGCGCTGTATCATCAGCGAACAACAACTGACTCACTTCCCAAGCTCTCTCATCCCCAACAGACTTCATACTTGCCCCTCTTTCCAAAACTCTTGCATTCACCTCCCTAACAACCCCATCCATAAACAAATTAAACAACCATGGAGACATCACACACCCCTGCCGCAAACCTACATTCACTGTGAACCAATCACTTTCCTTTCTTCCTACACGTAAACATGCCTTACATCCTCGATAAAAACTTTTCACTGATTCTAACAACTTGCCTCCCACACCATATATTCTTAATACCTTCCAGAGAGCATCTCTATCAACTCTATCATATGCCTTCTCCAGATCCATAAATGCTACATACAAATCCATTTGCTTTTCTAAGTATTTCTCACATACATTCTTCAAAGCAAACACCTGATCCACACATCCTCTACCACTTCTGAAACCACACTGCTCTTCCCCAATCTGATGCTCTGTATATGCCTTCACCCTCTCAATCAATACCCTCCCATATAATTTGCTAGGAATACTCAACAAACTTATACCTCTGTAATTTGAGCACTCACTCTTATCCCCTTTGCCTTTGTACAATGGCACTATGCACGCATTCCGCCAATCCTCAGGAACCTCACCATGAGTCATACACACATTAAATAACCTTACCAACCAGATTTGTATGGGTTTTCAGAAAAGAAGAGTGAATGTTGGGCTGAAGAGGGTGGTGAGAGTAAGTGAGCTTGGGAAGGAGACCTGTGTGAGGAAGTACCAGGAGAGACTGAGTACAGAATGGAAAAAGTTGAGAACAATGGAAGTAAGGGGAGTGGGGGAAGAATGGGATGTGTTTAGGGAATCAGTGATGGATTGCGCAAAAGATGCTTGTGGCATGAGAAGAGTGGGAGGTGGGTTGATTAGAAAGGGTAGTGAGTGGTGTGATGAAGAAGTAAGAGTATTAGTGAAAGAGAAGAGAGAGGCATTTGGACGATTTTTGCAGGGAAAAAATGAAATTGAGTGGGAGACGTATAAAAGAAAGAGACAGGAGGTCAAGAGAAAGGTGCAAGAGGTGAAAAAAAGGGGAAATGAGAGTTGGGGTGAGAGAGTATCATTAAATTTTAGGGAGAATAAAAAGATGTTCTGGAAGGAGGTAAATAAATTGCATAAGACAAGGGAGCAAATGGGAACTTCAGTGAAGGACGCAAATGGGGAGGTGATACCAAGTAGTGGTGATGTGAGAAGGAGATGGAGTGAGTATTTTGAAGGTTTGTTGAATGTGTTTGATGACAGAGTGGCAGATATAGGGTGTTTTGGTCGAGGTGGTGTGCATAGTGAAAGGGTTAGGGAAAATGATTTGGAAAACAGAGAAGAGGTAGTAAAAGCTTTGCGGAAGATGAAAGCCGGCAAGGCAGCAGGTTTGGATGGTATTGCAGTGGAATTTATTAAAAAAGGTGGTGACTGTATTATTGACTGGTTGGTAATGTCATTTAAAGTATGTATGACTCATGGTGAGGTGACTGAGGATTGTCGGAATGCGTGCATAGTGTCATTGTACAAAGGCAAAGGGGATAAGAGTGAGTGCTCAGAGTGAAGGTTTGTTGAATGTGTTTGATGGTAGAGTGGCAGATATAGGGTGTTTTGGTCGAGGTGGTGTGCAAAGTGCGAGGGTTAGGGAACATGAGTTGGTAAACAGAGAGGAGGTAGTAAAAGCTTTGCGGAAGATGAAAGCCGGCAAGGCAGCAGGTTTGGATGGTACTGCAGTGGAATTTATTAATATATATATATATATATATATATATATATATATATATATATATATATATATATATATATATATATATATATATATATATATATATATATATATATATATATATATATATATATATATATATATATATATATATATATATATATATATATATACATATATATATATATATATATATATATGTATATATATATATATATATATATATATATATATATATATATATATATATATATATATATATATATATATATATATATATATATATATATATATATATATATATATATATATATATATATATATATATATATATATATATATATATATATATATATATATATATATATATATATATATATATATATATATATATATATATATATATATATATATATATATATATATACATATATATATATATATATATATATATATATATATATATATATATATATATATATATATATATATATATATATATATATATATATATATATATATATATATATATATATATATATATATATATATATATATATATATATATATATATATATATATATATATATATATATATATATATATATATGGCAGAATGCGTGCATAGTGCCATTGTACAAAGGCAAAGGGGATAAGAGTGAGTGCTCAAATTACAGAGGTATGAGTTTGTTGAGTATTCCTGGTAAATTACATGGGAGGGTATTGATTGAGAGGGTGAAGGCATGTACAGTGCATCAGGTTGGTGAAGAGCAGTGTGGTTTCAGAAGTGGTAGAGGATGTGTGGATCAGGTGTTTGCTTTGAAGAATGTATGTGAAAAATACTTAGAAAAGCAAATGGATTTCTATGTAGCATTTATGGATCTGGAGAAGGCATATGATAGAGTTGATAGAGATGCTCTCTGGAAGGTATTAAGAATATATGGTGTGGGAGGCAAGTTGTTAGAAGCAGTGAAAAGTTTTTATCGAGGATGTAAGGCATGTGTACGTGTAGGAAGAGAGGAAAGTGATTGGTTCTCAGTAAATGTAGGTTTGCGGCAGGGGTGTGTGATGTCTCCATGGTTGTTTAATTTGTTTATGGATTGGGTTGTTAGGGAGGTGAATGCAAGAGTTTTGGAGAGAGGGGCAAGTATGAAGTCTGTTGAGGATGAGAGAGCTTGGGAAGTAAGTTGTTGTTCGCCGATGATACAGCGCTGGTGGCTGATTCATGTGAGAAACTGCAGAAGCTGGTGACTGAGTTTGGTAAAGTGTGTGAAAGAAGAGAGTGAAGAGTAAATGTGAATAAGAGCAAGGTTATTAGGTACAGTAGGGTTGAGGGTCAAGTCAATTGGTAGGTAAGTTTGAATGGAGAAAAACTGGAGGAAGTAAAGTGTTTTAGATATCTGGGAGTGGATCTGGCAGCGGATGGAAACATGGAAGCGGAAGTGGATCATAGAGTGGGGGAGGGGGCGAAAATCCTGGGAGCCTTGAAGAATGTGTGGAAGTCGAGATCATTATCTCGGAAAGCAAAAATGGGTATATTTGAAGGAATAGTGGTTCCAAGAATGTTGTATGGTTGCGAGGCGTGGGCTATGGATAGAGTTGTCTGCAAGAGGATGGATGTGTTGGAAATGAGATGTTTGAGGACAATGTGTGGTGTGAGGTGGTTTGATCGAGAAAGTAACGTAAGGGTAAGAGAGATGTGTGGAAATAAAAAGAGCATGGTTGACAGAGCAGAGGAGGGTGTTTTGAAATGGTTTGGGCACATGGAGAGAATGAGTGAGGAAAGATTGACCAAGAGGATATATGTGTCGGAGGTGTAGGGAACGAGGAGAAGTGGGAGACCAAATTGGAGGTGGAAAGATGGAGTGAAAAAGATTTTGTGTGATCGGGGCCTGAACATGCAGGAGGGTGAAAGGAGGGCAAGGGATAGAGTGAATTAGATCGATGTGGTATACCGGGGTTGACGTGCTGTCAGTGGATTGAATCATGACATGTGAAGCGTCTGGGGTAAACCATGGAAAGCTGAGTAGGTATGTATATTTGCGTGTGTGGACGTATTTATATACATATGTATGGGGGTGGCTTGGGCCATTTCTTTCGTCTGTTTCCTTGCGCTACCTCGTAAACGCGGGAGACAGCGGCAAAAAAAAGAAAAAAAAAAAAATATATATATATATATATATATATATATATATATATATATATATATATATATATATATATATATATATATATATATATATATATATATATATGGAAAAAGGTGAGAACAATTGAAGTAAGGGGAGTGGGGGAGGAATGGGATGTATTTGTGGAATCAGTGAAGGATTGCGTAAAAGATGATTGTGGCATGAGAAGAGTGGGAGGTGGGTTAATTAGAAAGGGTAGTGAGTGGTGGGATGAAGAAGTAAGATTATTAATGAAAGAGAAGAGAGAGGCATTTGGACGATTTTTGCAGGGACAAAATGAAATTGAGTGGGATATATATAAAAGAAAGAGACAGGAGGTGAAGAGAAAGGTGCAAGAGGTGAAAAAGAGGGCAAATGAGAGTTGGGGTGAGACAGTATCACTAAATTTTATGGAGAAAAAAATGATGTTCTGGAAGGAGGTAAATAAAGTGCGTAAGACAAGGAAGCAAATGGGAACTTCAGTGAAGGGCGCAAATGGGGAGGTGATAACAAGTAGTGGTGATTTGAGAAGGAGATGGAGTGAGTATTTTGAAGGTTTGTTGAATGCGTTTGATGATAGATTGGCAGATATAGGGTGTTTTGGTCGAGGTGGTGTGCAAAGTGAAAGGGTTAGGAAAAATGATTTGGTAAACAGAGAAGAGGTACTAAAAGATTTGCGGAAGATGAAAGCCGCCCAGGCAGCAGGTTTGGATGGTATTGCAGTGGAATTTATTAAAAAAGGTGGTGACTGTATTATTGACTGGTTGGTAAGGTTATTTACTGTATGTATGACTCATGGTGAGGTGACTGAGGATAGGCGGAATGCGTGCATAGTGCCATTGTACAAAGGCAAAGGGGATAAGAGTGAGTGCTCAAATTACAGAGGCATAAGTTTATTGAGTATTCCTAGAAAATCATATGGATGGGTATTGATTGAGAGGGTGAAGGCATATACAGAGTATCAGATTGGGGAAGAACAGTGTGGTTTCAGAAGTGGTAGTGGATCTGTGGATCAGGTGTTTGATTTGAAGAATGTATGTGAGAAATACTTAGAAAAGCAAATGAATTTGTATGTAGCATTTATGGATCTGGAGAAGTCATATCATAGAGTTGATAGAGATGCTCTGTGGAAGATATTAAGAATATATGGTGTGGGAGGCAAGTTGTTAGAAACAGTGAAAAGTTTTTATCGATGATGTAAGGCATGTGTACGTGTAGGAAGAGAGGAAAGTGATTGGTTCTCAGTGAATGTATGTTTGCGGCAGGGGTGTGTGATGTCTCCATGGTTGTTTAATTTGTTTATGGATGGGGTTGGTAGGGAGGTGAATACAAGAATTTTGGAAAGAGGGGCAAGTATGAAGTCTGTTGGGGATGAGAGAGCTTGGGAAGTGAGTCAGTTGTTGTTCGCTGATGATACAGCGCTGGTGGCTGATTCATGTGAGAAACTGCATAAGTTGGTGACTGAGTTTGTAAAAGTGTGTGAAAGATGAAAGTTAAGAGTAAATGTGAATAAGAATAAGGTTATTAGGTACAGTAGGGTTGAGGGTCAAGTCAATTGCGAGGGAAGTTTAAATGTAGAAAAAATGGAGTAATTAAAGTGTTTTAGATATATGGGAGTGGATCTGGCAGTGGATGGAACCATGGAAGCGGAAGTGGATCATACGGTGGGGGAGGGGGCGACAATTCTGGGAGCCTTGAAGAATGTGTGGAAGTCGAGAACATTATCTCGGAAAGCAAAAATGGATATGTTTGAAGGAATAGTGGTTCCAACAATGTTGTATGGTTGCGAGGCGTGGGCTATGGATAGAGTTGTGCGCAGGAGGATGGATGTGCTGGAAATTAGATTTTTGAGGACAATGTGTGGTGTGAGGTGGTTTAATCGAGTAAGTACCGTAAGGGTAAGAGAGATGTGTGGAAATAAAAAGAGCGTGGTTGAGAGAGCAGAAGATGGTGTTTTGAAATGGTTTGGGCACAAGGAGAGAATGAGTGAGAAAAGATTGACCAAGAGGATATATGTGTCGGAGGTGGAGGGAACGAGAAGTGGGAGACCAAATTGGGGGTGGAAACATGAAGTGAAAAAGATTTTGTGTGATCGGGGCCTGAACATGCAGGAGGGTGAAAGGAGGGCAAGGAATAGTGTGAATTGCATCGATGTGGTCTACCGGGGTTGACGTGCTGTCAGTGGATTGAATCAGGGCATGTGAAGCGTCTGGGGTAAACCATGGAAAGCTGTGTAGGTATGTATATTTGCGTGTGTGGACGTATGTATATTCATGTGTATGGTGGTGGGTTGGGCCATTTCTTTCGTCTGTTTCCTTGCGCTACTTCGTAAACGCGGTAGAAAGCGACAAAGCAAAATAAAAAAAAACGAAAATATATATATAAATATATATATATATATATATATATATATATATATATATATATATATATATATATATATATATATATATATATATATATATATATATATATATATATATATAATATATATATATATATATATATATATATATATATATATATATATATATGTATATATATATATATATATATATATATATATATATATATATATATATATATATATATATATATATATATATATATATATATATATATATATATATATATATATATATATATATATATATATATATATATATATATATATATATATATATATATATATATATATATATATATATATATATATATATGAGTGAGGAAAGATTGACCAAGAGGATATATGTGTCGGAGGTGGAGAAAACGAGTAGAAGTGGGAGACCAAGTTGGAGGTGGAAAGATGTAGTGAAAAAGATTTTGAGTGATCGGGGCCTGAACATGCAGGATGGTGAAAGGCGGGCAAGGAATAGAGTGAATTGGATCGATGTGGTATACCGGGGTTGACGTGCTGTCAGTGGATTGAATCAGGGCATGTGAAGCGTCTGGGGTAAACCATGGAAAGCTGTGTAGGTATGTATATTTGCGTGTGTGGACGTATGCATATACATGTGTATGGGGTGGGTTGGGCCATTTCTTTCTTCTGTTTCCTTGCGCTACCTCGCAAACGCGGTAGACAGCGACAAAGCAAAATAAAAAAAACGAAAATATATATATATATATATATATATATATATATATATATATATATATATATATATATATATATATATATATATATATATATATATATATTCTTTTTTTTATTTTGCTTTGTCGCTATCTCCCGCGTTTGCGAGGTAGCAAGGAAACAGACGAAAGAAATGGCCCAACCCACCCCATACACATGTATATGCATACGTCCATACACGCAAATATACATACCTACACAGCTTTCCATGGTTTACCCCAGACCCTTCACATGCCCTGATTCAATCCACTGACAGCACGTCAACCCCGGTATACCACATCGATCCAATTCACTCTATTTCTTGCCCGCCTTTCACCCTCCTGCATGTTCAGGCCCCGATCACTCAAAATCTTTTTCACCACATCTTTCCACCTCCAACTTGGTCTCCCACTTCTACTCGTTTTCTCCACCTCCGACACATATATCCTCTTGGTCAATCTTTCCACACATCTCTCTTACCCTTACGTTACTCACTCGATCAAACCACCTCACACCACACATTGTCCTCAAACATCTCATTTCCAGCACATCCATCCTCCTGCGCACAACTCTATCCATAGCCCACGCCTCGCAACCATACAACATCGTTGTATATATATATATACATATATATATATATATATATATATATATATATATATATATATATATATATATATATATATATATTGAGAGCGGGGGGCTGGAAATCCTCCCCTCTCGGTTTTTTGGGTTTTCCAAAGGAAGGGACGGAGGGGGGGGCCAGGGGAGGATGTTCCATCAGGGGTCCAGTCCTCTGTTCTTGGCGCAACCTCGCTGATGCGGGAAGTGGCGAATGGTATGAAAGAAAGAAAGAAAGATATATATATATATATATAATATATATATATATATATATATATATATATATATATATATATATATATATATATATATATATATATATATATATATATATATATATATATATATATATATATATATATATATATATATATATATATATATATATATTATATATATTATATATATATATATATATATATATATATATATATATATATATATATATATATATATATATATATATATATATATTTATATATATATATATATATATATATATATATATATATATATATATATATATATATATATATATATATATATATATATATATATATTTTATTTTTATTTTGCTTTGTTGCTGTCTCCCGCGTTTGTGAGGTAGCGCAAGGAAACAGACGAAAGAAATGGCCCAACCCACCCAATACACATGTATATACATACACGTCCACACACGCAAATATACATGCCTATACATCTCAATGTACACATATATATACACACACACAGACACATACCTATATGCCCCTGCACACAACTCAAACTGTCTTCCTTTATTCCTTCCCATCGCCACCTCGCCACACATGGAATACCATCCCCGCCCCCCTCAAGTGTGCGAGGTAGCGCTAGGAAAAGACAACAAAGGCCCCATTCGTTCACAATCAGTCTCTAGCTGTCATGCAATAATGCCCGATACCACATCTCCCTTTCCACATCCAGGCCCCACACAACTTTCCATGGTTTACCTCAGACGCTTCACATGCCCTGATTCAATCCACTGACAGCACGTCAACCCCGGTATACCACATCGATCGAATTCACTCTATTCCTTCCCCGCCTTTCACCCTCCTGCATGTTCAGGCCCCGATCACTCAAAATCTTTTTCACTCCATCTTTCCACCTCCAACTTGGTCTCGCACTTCTCCTCGTTCCCTCCACCTCCGACGCGTATATCCTCTTGGTCAATCTTTCCTCACTCATTGTCTCCATGTGCCCAAACCATTTCAAAACACCCTCTTCTGCTCTCTCAACCACGCTCTTTTTATTTCCACACATCTCTCTTACCCTTACATTACTTACTCGATCAAACCACCTCACACCAAAAATTGTCCTCAAACATTTCATTTTCAGCACATCCACCCTCCTGCGCACAACTCTATCCATAGCCCACGCCTCGCAACCATACAACATTGTTGGAACCACTATTCCTTCAAACATGCCCATTTTTGCTTTCCGAGATAATGTTCTCGACTTCCACACATTCTTCAAGGCTCCCAGGATTTTCGCCCCCTCCCCCACCCTATGAATCCCTTCCGCTTCCATGGTTCCATCCGATGCCAGATCCACTCCCAGATATCTAAAACACTACTTCCTCCAGTTTTTCTCTATTCAAACTTACCTCCGAATTGACTTGACCCTCAACCCTACTGTACCTAATAACCTTGCTCTTATTCACATTTACTCTTAACTTTCTTCTTTCACACACTTTACCAAACTCAGTCACTAGCTTCTGCAGTTTCTCACATGAATCAGCCACCAGCGCTGTATCATCAGCGAACAACAACTTCACTCACTTCCCAAGCTCTCTCATCCACAACAGACTTCATACTTGCCCATCTTTCCAGAACTCTTGCATTCACCTCCCTAACAACCCCATACATAAACAAATTAAACAATCATGGAGACATCACACACCCCTGCCGCAAACCTACATTCACTAAGAACCAATCACTTTCCTCTCTTCCTACACGTACACATGCCTTACATCCTCGAAAAAAACTTTTCACTGCTTCTAACACCTTGCCTCCCACACTATATACTCTTAATACCTTCCACAGAGCATCTCTATCAACTCTATCATATGCCTTCTCCAAATCCATAAATGCTACATATAAATCCATTTGCTTTTCTAAGTATTTTTCACATACATTCTTCAAAGCAAACACCTGATCCACACATCCTCTACCACTTCAGAAACTACACTGTTCTTCCCCCCAATCTGATGCTCTGTACATGCTTTCACCCTCTCAATCAATACCCTCCCATATAATTTATCCGAAATACTCAACAAACTTATACCTCTGTAATCTGAGCACTCACTCCTATCCCCTTTGCCTTTGTAGAATGGCACTATGCAAGCATTCCGCCAATCCTCAGTCACCTCACCATGAGTCATACATACATTAAATAACCTTACCAACCAGTCAACAATATAGTCACCCCCTTTTTTAATAAATTCCACTGCAATACCATCCAAACCCCCTGCCTTGCCGGCTTTCATCCTCCGCAAAGCTTTTACTACCTCTTCTCTGTTTACCAAATCATTTTCCCTAACCCTCTCACTTTGCACACCACCTCGACCAAAATACCCTATATCTGCCACTCTATCATCAAACACATTCAACAAACCTTCAAAATACTCACTCCATCTCCTTCTCACATCATCACTACTTGTTATCACCTCCCCATTTGCGCCCTTCACTGAAGTTCCCATTTTCTTCCTTGTTTTACGCACTTTATTTACCTCCTTCCAGAATATCTTTTTATTCTCCCTAAAATTTAATGATACTCTCTCACCCCAACTCTCATTTGCTCTCTTTTTTACCTCTTGCACCTTTCTCTTGACCTCCTGTCTCTTTCTTTTATACATCTCCCACTCAACTGCATTTTTTCCCTGCAAAAATCGTCCAAATGCCTCTATCTTATCTTTCACTAATAATCTTACTTCTTCATCCCACTACTCACTACCCTTTCTAATCAACCCACCTCCCACGCTTCTCATGCCACAAGCATCTTTTGCGCACTCCATCACTGATTCCCTAAATACATCCCATTCTTCATCCACTCCAATTACTTCCATTGTTCTCACCTTTTTCCATTCTGCACTCAGTCTCTCCTGGTATTTCCTCACTCAACTCTCCTTCCCAAGCTCACTTACTCTCACCACCCTCTTCACCCCAACATTCGCTCTTCTTTTCTGAAAACCCATACAAATTTTCACCTTAGCCCCCACTAGATAATGATCAGACATCCCTCCAGTTGCACCTCTCAGCACATTAACATCCAAAAGGCTCTCTTTCGCGCGCCTGTCAATTGACACGTAATCCAATAACGCTCTCTGGCCATCCCTCTTACTTACATACGTATACTTATGTATATCTCGCTTTTTAAACCAGGTATTCCCAATCACCAGTCCTTTTTCAGCACATAAATCTACAAGGTTTTCACCATTTCCATTTACAACACTGACCACCCTATGTATACCAATTATTCCCTCAACTGCCACATTACTCACCTTTGCATTCAAATCACCCATCACTATAACCCGGACTTGATCATGAAAACCACTAACACACTTGTTCAGCTGCTCCCAAAACACTTGCCTCTCATGATCTTTCTTCTCATGCCCAGGTGCATATGCACCTAATAATCACCCATCCTTCGCCATCAACTTTCAGTTTTTCCCATATTAATCGAGAATTTACTTTCTTACATTCTATCACATACTCCCACAACTCCTGTTTCAGGAGTACTGCTACGCCTTCCCTTGCTCTTGTCCCCTCACTAACCCCTGACTTTACTCCCAAGACATTCCCAAACCACTCTTCCCCTTTACCCTTTAGCTTCGTTTCACTCAGAGCCAAAACATCCAGGTTCCTTTCCTCAAACATACTACCTATCTCTCCTTTTTTCACATCTTGGTTACATTCACACACATTTAGACACCCCAATCTGAGTCTACGAGGAGGATGAGCACTACCCGCGTGACTTCTTCTGTTTCCCATTTTTAGAAAGTTAAAATACAAGGAGGGGAGGATTTCTGGCCCCCCGCTCCCGTCCCCTTTCTCCAGGGATGATATATATATATATATATATATATATATATATATATATATATATATATATATATATATATATATATATATATATATATATATATATATATATATATATATATATATATATATATATATACACATATATATATGTAGCCTGTTTTCGTGTGTTTTTCTGTGTGTGTTTGTGTTTGTATGTGTGCATAAAGGTGGATATGCCTTTCTTCGTATGTTCCCTGGCGAAACCCTGCCGTCGCCTGAAACTTTGATCAAGGTTTAGAAGTATAAGTGAATGATATATATTGATATTCATATGAATTATTTTTTCTCCAATGCAACAGAACTACCTATCTAGTTTCTTATTCACCTTATAGTATTCAGAAGAAATGTGCTTGCGTCAATAACGATATGTCCGCTATTTACCTAAAGATGTCTTTAAGTGACTCCAAAATCCGCCGAGTCTCTTTTTGGCTAAGAGAAATTACGACTCAAGAAAAACTTTTTTTCTGGGAAGTCAAAATTGCTTAATTCAACGACAGCACCTCCGAGCTTCATCACTAACTTTAAAGCCTCCAAATATTCCTTCGCTATTGCTAATTTTGTCCGGGATCACCCAACTGAGGCCCAGATAGACACTATATTTATCCACTAAACCGCAGTTGTTCACGAGTCTAAACATTTTGCCAAGACATAGTACCTATTTCCGGCCTTCCTTTTCCCAATAATAGAAACATTATTTCTTGTTTCCACGATCATCAGATTTTTTTTTCCACAGTGGCATCAGACTTTCTGAACGACAAGCAGTCACCCAAACGACCACGATATACATGCACATGACAGTCATATATACACACGACAACCATGTATGCACACGACAGTTAATCGTATATGCACACGACAGTTTTACATGCAAATGACAGTCATACATGCATTCGACTGTCACTCATGCATGAACACGACAGTCAAGAAGCATACAACAGTAATGAATATGAAGTCATAAATGTACACAACAGTCACTCAGGTATGCGCATGCCAGTCATATATGCACACGACAGTCGCTAATATAAGCACACAACAGTCATTCATGCACACGAGTCGCTCATACATATAATTGACAGTCATACATGCACTTGCCAGTCTAACATGCAAACGATACCCCCATACATACTGTCAATAGTCAAGCATGCACACAAGTCACTCATACCTGCACACGACAGTCATGTACGTGAACATAAGTCAAATATACATGTACACAATAGACTTAACTCTCTACATAAGTCACTCATATACGTACTTGACAGTCATACTTGCACTCGACAGTCACTCATGCATACACATGACAGTCTTACATGTACATAAGTCACTCATACATGAACGCGATAGTCATACATGCATACGACAGCAACTCATACATGTACATGAGTCACTCTTACATACACTTGACAGTCATACATGCACTCGACGGTCACTTATACATGCACATGACATTCATACATGTACATGAGTCACTAATACATGCTCACGACAATTCAATAAATATATGATAACATCGGAATATGACTCTCTTCGATGCTTCTGTTACATTATACGATGAGAATACACTTCTGGTGGTCATTGATCTAACGTACAGTATTTTTTGGAATATCGAGAAATATGATAGAAAATCACAAATTGTGGGTTGATAATCGGTAAAATTTTGGAGAGGTATACGTAGTTATTCCAACTTGTTTTTGTATATCAAAAATCATGTCTTTAATTAACATATAACAATGCCTTTAATTAATACATTCCAGTATCAAGATAGGGCAATGTTTCAATATAGAGATCTTAATCATGAACGCAACATCCTCCCAAATGAATTTCAATGGTACCTTCATTTACACTCATCGCATTGGTTCCCCTATACACTATGGATCATTATCCAAGCAAACATGCATAGAACCGGTTCCCACAATATACCAGTCATATTGTATCTTGCTATCTTACTATCATGATACACATAACAATCACCCCTACTCAGTCAGTCATTTAAGTCCTAGTCCTGTCGTTCAGATGGAATGAATAATTCATAAATCATTCTGCATGTCAAACAGAAGTCATATTTCCTCATCAGACACACAACAGTCATCCCTATCAGCCATTCAATAGTTACTCTCCACCAGCGATACAATAGTTATTCCCCTCCAGTCATACAAGAGTTAGTCCTCTACCAGTCACGCAACAGTCATCCTCATCAGTTACACAAGGATTACTCCTCACCACTAATGGAAGAGTCGCTCCTAACCAGTCACATAACATTCACTTCCATACCAGCAGCATAGTAATGACTCCCTACCGGTCTCACAAACGTCACTCACAACCAGTCACAAACCACTCACTTCCCTTCCAGTTACAAAAAAGTCACTAACACAAAAAATAAAACAGTCACAGCACGCCAATCATACAGCAGTCATCCCAACACTCAAATAAGAGTCAATATCCCACTATTCAAAAAAAACAGTTTCTCATATCCATTCACAGTACAATCAATCCTCAATCATACCAACATGTCACACAACAGTCTTTCCCTCACCATCCCAACAACCACTGAACAGCCACTCTTAATCAGTAACACAGCATTCACTCTCGACTAGTCATAGAACAGTCATTCATGCCATTCACACAACAGTCACTCCCATACCAATCACAGAAGTAGCTTTCAAGTATATGGAATTAATACATTTAGCAAAGTTTTCATATTCTACATAAGGCCAAAACTAGAATATGGTTGCCTACTGCACCTAAAGGAGCACAAATAATTAATAATGATGATCCTAAGGAGAGCAACAAAGACAGTACGAGAATTAAGAGAAATGAGTTGCAGGAAAAAGTTAAAGGTTTTAAATGTTGCCACCTCGGAAGAGAAAAGAGTTAGGGGAGATCCGATCACAACCTTTGAAGTTTTTGAAAAAAATCGGTGACGTAGACAGTGAATACCTCTTCGAGAGATTTAGGGACATAGATACAAGTGTATATAACATGAAAATAAGCAAGAAGCTTTGTAAACATGTATAGAAGTACTTACGTAGTATAAGAGTGGTGGATGAATTGAACCAGACGACTGAGGTCATGACTAATGCAGAGAGTAATCACAAATTCAAGTTGTATGACAGGTTCAGGAGATAGGACCCCACGAGTGTAAACCTCTTTTCCTATACAGTACAAATAGGTAATTACGCAGCAGTCATTGCCCACCAATTATCCTTACCAGTGACAAACGTTCCTCCCAATCAATCACACAGTATTCAGTCATACTTGTCAGGAAAGTCACTCCCCTAAGGATCACACAACAGATATTCCCAGCTGTCACGAATCATTCAATCCTAATGAGTCAAACAAGTCACTCTTCAGTCGGTGATAATCATTCTCACTGGTCACATAAGTCACTAACCCAATGCCACACAACAGTCACTCCCTCAAATATCAAACAACAACCATCCACCATCACTCACACAGCAAAAGTCCCCTTCCAGTCACACAATAATAACTCTCCACTAGTCACATGGCAGTTATCCCCCACCAATCAGACACCAGTCATTCATAGCAGTCACACAGCAGTCGCCCAGCCACCAATCACACACAGGTCTTCCCCCACTACTCAACCAACAATCTCCCGTCATATAACAGTCACTCCCAACCATTCATCCTCACCAGTCACACAGTCACATGTGAAAATCACACCCCAACAGTCAACCATACCGATCATAAAACAGTCATTTCCTAAACAGTCACTTACTAGTCACTCATACCAGTAACACAGCAGTCACCCTCAAACAGTCACACAACAGTCACTCCCTAACAGCTCCACAAGTTACTCTTTCTCAGTCACACAGCAGTCACTCAGGTCACTTCCCAACCATTCACACAGCAGTCACTCAGGTCACTTCCCAACCATTCACACAGCAGTCACTCAGGTCACTTCCCAACCATTCACACAGCAGTCATACATTAGTCACACCCCTATTAGTCACACAACAGTCATACACCAGTCATTCCCCTGCCAGTCACACAGCAGTCATAAAACAGTCACACAGTCACTCCCCTTCACTCGTCACACAGCGGACATTCAACAGTCACTAACCTACCATTCACACAGCAGTCATACAACAGCCACACCCCCACTAGTTACACAGCAACCAAGCAACAGTCACTTCCTCACCATTGACACAGCAGTCACACAACAGTCACTCTATCACCAGTCACACAACAGTCACTCCCCCACTATTCACACAGTAGTCACACGACAGTTACTCCCCTACCAGTCACACAACAGTCACAAAACAATCACCTCTTAGTGAAATATTAGTCACTCTCCCTTAAGTCATTCAACAGTCAACAGTCATATCCAGAGGGTTGGACTCTAACCTCCAAATGTTTGCGGATGATTCCAAGGTGGTGAATTATGAAGACGTGGGGAGGAATGTATCATCATGGTTGACGAAGTTCCACCCAGGTACTGGAAAAGTAAATTAATGAGGATAAGACTGCAAAGGAAGGCCTCAGTTTCAATTTGTCTAGCAGTGAATGAGCTGCAAGACGGTGTGTGAAAAGGAAATGTGAGTGGACAGTGCACCTAAAATCTCGCCAGAGCTCCACTTTAGGAGAATATAAAGGAAAAATTGCGGTAATAAATATTACTATCCCACTCAAGTATTGGGATATGACAATATTCAGTGAACTGTTCACATCGAAAGTTAGGCTAAAACTAGAATATGCTTCGAAAGTCTTGTCACTTCATTCAACATTCTTTAGCTTTGGTAACTACAGATTTGTCAACACCGAGTTCCCTGGTAGTTGACCAGTCATTCACCACTGGTTACAGCCAGTTATTTCCCATTCCTCATTAACCTGGCTTAAAAAAATGAGACTTAAGAAACACCAAAGATCTAATATAGAAATTCTGGAGGAGGGCAGGGATCAAGAGAGTTGTGTTACAGTGTAAGGAAAGAGGCCTTTAATTTTTCCGCCATAGAAGAGAAAAAAAAATTAGGGAAGACTAGATCACAACCTTCAATAGTAAACATTTCTCTCAAAGATGTAGAGATAGAGCAACCAGAAGTCGTCCCATGATACTAAGCCAAGAAACATTTTAGAAGAAATGTATAAAAGCACTTTCAAGCGTTGTGGATCCCTGGAATAAACTGAATGATGTTATTGTGAATGTTGACAATACATACGAATCAAAAGCTCACAAAAAATAAGTAAAAGTAAATACACAACAGTCGCTCCCCCGCCAGCCGTACAACAGTCATAACCCCACGGTCAGCACCCTCATCCCTCACTCACGGTCGCGTCCGTCCGTCCTCAACCACCTGGCCATAAATCCATATCTCACCGAATTCTCCCTTTAATCCACCCTGACTGCAGCAGGACTCACCGAGTCTTTCTTCCGTTCCTGTTGGTTACTCCTGGCTATCAGACGCGTCTTCCCTCGTTCTCTGTAGGTGTTCAATACACGGCATTCAACCTAAATCGAATTTTCTGTCTTTGGTAAAAACTCATCCTCTTTTCACTCTGTTTATTTGAAGGCTTCCCCTTGCTTGGTGTACCCTTGTCCCTTCATTGAACATCCCCTCGCCTGGTCTTCCTTTATCCCTTCTATGAACATTCCCTCGCTTGATGTTCCCTTGCCCCTTCATTAAACGTCCCCTCGTTTGGCAGTTCCCTTCACTGGGCACCTATGATTAGTGTCTAGTGGTAAAGATTAGGTGGGCATCATTGCTCCCAGGATAGCCTGCGTACTACATGATAGTAAATCTCATCACCAACCACGCGTCCACCAGCAAAGATATCTTCAGCATTTTCCCCTCTTTCTAGCTCGGCCTTTTGAAACTATAAACCCATTTTTTTTTTTTTTTTGGAGGGGGGATGGTATTCAGGAGAGGGCTTTCAAACTTACTTATATTTGTTAAAGAATCTTAATCCTTATCTATCAGAAAACGGAAGCGTTAAAACTACTGCTGGATTAGGACGAATACATTACACTTAAATCTTTCTCAAAACAGAAATATATCATCTGATTATAACTATAACTTTCTGTTATATGAACTTCTTTTTAGTGGGTGCTTTTGAGTGTCTCCTCGTCTATTAAGATTGATAACTTACTATTCAGTCAAAAACTATCAACTTTTCGTTACTTTGTTCATTAGTGTTTTTGGTCTCTATATTTAGTGATTTGCATTTTGACAATTCTCTCATACGCAGGCATCTCACCATTCGCTTTGCTGTAAATTGGAAGACATCAATCAGAGCTTTGTTATGCATATCAATTAAACTACTATCTCAAGTAGGTTCATCATAACTAATGTAACCAAACTCGGATTTTTCCTACCGTTTTGCTGAAAAGGAAGATTGCTTACCCTAGGGGAGGACCTCAAGCTATCTTCTTTATGATTAGAAAGTGATACAGAGGAGGAAGTTCAGTCCCCTACTTTTACTCCAACTTACTCGCTTTCTGCATGTCAGCCATACGAACTGATGCCTTTGTTACAAAAATTTTAACTAAATTTTGTGCTGAGAATTTGTCTTTTCTCAACCATAAGTTACATGTTCCGAAATTTGGTATACATTTTTTTCCTGCATTCATCCATGATATTCAACGAGGTACCCTGTAAGCTCGTATACTGAAGAACATTTTACTAAGCACTAATAAATGGGACGTGGGCGGTCCCAGAGCGGCTGGGCCCGTAGCTAAAAGCTGCTCCGCGGGACAGATAAAGATAAATGGCAGGGGAGCCCAGCGGATGGGAGGGAGGCAGATCCCCAGAGGAGAGGGGACTGGAAGGAAGATACTATTACTGTCGGGGATGATAGGGAGCATTAGGGTGTCTCCTAACCCCAGGGTAAAGGGGAGTAGCAGGAGAATATAGGTAGTACCACCAGAGGAGATGATAAGGTCGTCCATGAAGTTCATTGATCCACCCGAGGCAGGTGGTGGATAGTATGGCGAGGGTCTGTGTTACCATTAGTCTCAACCTCAACACTGGTTTGGGGTATTAACGAACGTTTTTTCTCCATAGATACTGTGAACCTTGAGTCTAGAAATACAATGAACCTTGAGCCAGAAATTTTTGATTACGAGCGATACATCTTAAAGGCATCTGATTACTTGGCATTTCTTTCTCGTCATTTTCACATTGGTAAATATCATGAAAAATGCTCATGTAGACATGACATGATGAATGCCTTGGGTTAGCCAGAAGCTCATTTGTGGCCATGTTGAGTGGGGTAGTAGGGGCGTACCGGCCTCTCTCTCACAACCATGGAGAGGTAGGAATGATAGTTCAACCTTTCGCTTGCGTTATGAAAATTCTTTAGTAGTGTGGTTTGTTGCTCTGTAATTTGGCCTGTTGTTCAGTAGCCTGGCTTGTTGTGCAGAAGTCTGGCCCGTTGTTTCATATTCTGGGCTGTTGTTTACTAAACCTTCACCATTTTTTAGTGGTCAGTTATCTGGCATTTTAATTCTATTGGTCAACTGCCTTTTTCATTTTTTTCAGTTCTTTCGTTCATTTTTCACTTGCTTTATTCGTTATCCAATTGACTTTTCCATTATTCACTGGTCATGCCCAGTGTTCAGTTTTCTCACGAGTTGATCAGTTGTCAGTTCCACTGTTCAGTTCTCTCAGCCAGTGGATAATCTACTCGCCCATTATACACTTGCCATGCCCATTTCACAGTGGTCATCATATTTCTAAGTTGTTTAGTCTATCATTCAGATGTCTCCCATTGATCAGTTGTCTTACTCATAGTTCAACTGTTACACTAAGTGCTCCTTAGTAAGTTTCATTGTTGATTTCTCTAACCCACTGAACAGTATTCTTGCCAGTTGTGCATTCGGCTTACACACTGTACAGTTATCTTCATATTTTTCAGTTGTCTTCCCCATTGTTGAGATGTCTCTACATTCTTCAGTTGACTCACTCGTATTCAGAAGTGAACAACTATATATATAGTGGGGAGGAATGGGATGTATTTAGTAAAGCAGTGATGGCTTGCGCAAAAGATGCTTGTGGCATGAGAAGCGTGGGAGGTAGGCAGATTATAATGGGTAGTGAGTGGTGGGATGAGGAAGTAAGATTATTAGTGAAAGAGAAGAAATAGGCATTTGAACGATTTTTGCAGGGAAATAGTACAAATGACTGGGAGATGCATAAAAGAATGAGGCAGGAGGTAAAGAGAAAGGAGCAAGAGGTGAAAGAGAGGGCGAATGAGAGTTGGGGTGAGAGAATATCATTAGATTTTAAGGAAAATAAGATGTTTTAAAAGGAGGTGAACAAAGTGCGTAAGATAAGAGAAGAAATGGGAACATCGGTGAAGGGGGCTAATGGGGAAGTAATAACAAGTAGTGGTGATGTGAGAAGGAGATGGAGTGAGTATTTTGAAGGTTTGTTGAATGTGTTACATGATAGCGTGGCAGATATAGGGTGTTTTCTTCGAGGTGGTGTGTGAAATGAGAGAGTTAGGGAGAATGATTTGGTAAACAGAGAAGAGGTAGAGAAAGCTTTGCGGAAGATGGAAGCCGGCAAGTCGGCAGGTTTGGATTGTATTGCAGTGGGATTTATTAAAAAAGGGGGTGACTGTGTTGTTGCCTGGTTAGTAAGTACATTTAAT
The DNA here is from genome assembly GCF_036320965.1 of Panulirus ornatus. Taxonomy (NCBI): domain Eukaryota; kingdom Metazoa; phylum Arthropoda; class Malacostraca; order Decapoda; family Palinuridae; genus Panulirus; species Panulirus ornatus. Next base: position 53,478,417 of record NC_092238.1, on the reverse strand, counting down.
GGATGTATGGCTCATGGAGAAGTGCCTAAGGATTGGCGGAATGCATGCATAGTGCCATTGTACAAAGGCAAAAGGGATAGAGTTAAGTGTTCGAATCACAGAGGTATAAATTTGTTGAGTATTCCTGGGAAATTATATGGGAGGGTATTGATTGAGAGGGTGAAGGAATGTACAGAGCATCAGATTGGGGAAGAGCAGTGTGGTTTCAGAAGTGGTAGAGGATGTGTGGATCAGGTGTTTCCTCTGAAGAATCCATGTAAGAAATACTTAGAAAAACAAATGGATTTGTATGTAGCATTGATGAAAGTGGAGAAGATGTATGATAGAACTGATAGAGATGCTCTGTGGAAGGTACTAACAATATATGGTGTGGGAGGCAAGTTGTTAGAAGCAGTGAAAAGTTTTTATCGAGGATGTAAAGCATTTGTACGAGTAGGAAGACAGGAAAGTAATTGGTTCTCAGTGAATGTCCGTAGCGGCAGTGGTGCGTGATGTCTCATTGGTTATCTAATTTGTTTATGGATGGGATTGTTACAGAGGTGAAAGCAAGAGTTTTGGAAAGAGGGGCAAGTATGAAGTCTGTTGTGGATGAGAGAGCTTGGGAAGTGAGTCAGTTGTTGTTCGCTGATGATACAGCGCTGGTGGATGATTTCTGTGAGAAACTGCAAAAGCTGGTGACTTAGTTTGTTAAAGTGTGTGAAAGAAGAAAGCTGAGATTAAATGTGAATAAGAGCAATGGTTGAGGGACAAGTCAATTTTGAGGTAAGTGTGAATGGAGAAAAACTGAAGGAAGTTAAGTGTGTTAGATATCTTGGAGAGGATTTGGCAGTGGATGAAACCATGGAAGCGGAAGTGAGTTACAGGTTGGGGGAGGGGGCAAAAGTTCTAGGAGCGCTGAAAAATGTGTGGAAGGCGAGAACATTATCTTGGAAAGCAAAAATGGGTATGTTTGAATGAACAGTGGTTCCAACAATGTTATATGGTTGCGAGACGTGCGCTATAGATAGGGTTCTGCGGAGGAAGGGTGGATGCGTTGGAAATGAGATGTTTCAGGACAATATATGGTGTGAGGTGATTTGATCGGGTGAGTAATGAAAGAGTAAGAGAGATGTGTGGTTATATAAAGAGTGTGGTTGAGAGAGCAGAAGAGGGTGTGTTGAAATGGTTTGGTCATATGGAGAGAATGAGTGAGGAAAGATTGACAAAGAGGATAAATGTGTCAGAGGTGGAGGGAACGAGGAGAAATGGGAGAGCAAATTGGAGGTGGAAGGATGGAGTAAAAAAGATTTTGAGCGGTCGGGGACATGCAGGAGAATGAAAGGCTTGCAACGAATAGAGTGAGTTGGAACGATGTGGTATACCGGGGTCAACGTGCTGTCAATTGATTGAGAAAGGGCATGTGAAGCGTCTTTGGTAAACCATGAAAAGTTTGGTGGGGCCTGGATGTGGAAAAGTAGCTGTGGTTTCGGCGCATTGTAAATGACAGCTAGAGACTGAGTATGAACGAATGTGGCCTTTGTTTTCTTTTTCTAGCTCTATTTAGCGTGCGTGCGGGAGGAAGTGGTTCTCATTTTATATATGGCGAGGTGGCGACAGAATGAACAAGGACAGTAACTATGAATTATGCACATATGTATATATGTATATATCTTTGTATGTATATATATATATATATACGTTGAAGTGTATAGGTATGTATATGTGCACGTGTGGAAGTGTATGTATATACATTTGTATGTGGGTGGGTTGAGCCATTCTTTCGTTTGTTTCCTTGCGCTACCTGATTAACGATGTAGACAGCGATAAGTTATAATAAAAAGATGAATAGATAAATATATATATATATATATATATATATATATATATATATATATATATATATATATATATATATATATATATATATTTATTTATTTTATCCCTGGGGATAGGGGAGAAAGAATACTTCCCACGTATTCCCTGCGTGTCGTAGAAGGCGACTAAAAGGGGAGGAAACGGGGGGCTGGAAATCCTCCCCTCTCGTTTTTTTTTTTTAATTTTCCAAAAGAAGGAACAGAGAATTGGGCCAGGTGAGGGTATTCCCTCAAGGCCCAGTCCTCTGTTCTTAACGCTACCTCGCTAATGCGGGAAATGGCGAATAGTTTGAAAGAAAGAAAAGAAAAGATTTATTTATTTATTTATTTATTTTGCTTTGTCGCTGTCTCCTGCGTTTGCGAGGTAGCGCAAGGAAACGGACGAAAGAAATGGCCCAACCCAACCCCAATACACACACACGCCTACACACGCAAATATACATACCTATACATCTCAATGTACACATATATATACAAACACAGACACATACATATATACACAATTCACACTGTCTGCCCCTATTCATTCCCATCGCCACCTCGCCACATATGGAATACCATCCCCCTCCCCCCTCATGTGTGCGAGGTAGCACTAGGAAAAGACAACAAAGGCCCCATTCGTTCACACTCAGTCTCCAGCTGTCACGCAATAATGCCCGAAACCACAGCTCCCTTTCCACATCCAGGCAACACACAACTTTCCATGGTTTACCCCAGACGCTTCACATGCCCTGATTCAATCCACTGACAGCACGTCAACCCCGGTATACCACATCGATCCAATTCACTCTATTCCCTGCCCGCGTTTCACCCTCCTGCATGTTCAGGCCCCGATAACACAAAATCTTTTTCACTACATCTTTCCACCTACAATTTGGTCTCCCACATCTCCTCATTCCCTCCACCTCCGACACATATATCCTCTCGGTCAATCTTTCCTCACTCATTCTCTCCATGTGCCCAAACCATTACAAAACACACTATTCTGTTCTCTCAACCACGCTCTTTTTATTTTCACACATCTCTCTTACGCTTACATTACTTACTCGATCAAACCACCACAAACTACGCATTATCCTCAAACATCTCATTTCCATCACATCCACCCTCCTCCGCACAACTCTATCGATAGCCCACTCCTCGCAACCATACAACATTGTTGGAACCACTATTCCTTCAAACATACTCATTTTTGCTTTCCGAGATAATGTTCTCGACTTCCACACATTCTTCAAGGCTCCCAGGATTTTCACCCCCTCCCCAACCATATGATTCACTTCCGCTTCCATGGTTCCATCCGCTGGCAGATCCACTTCCAGATATCTAAAACACTTTACTTCCTCCAATTTTTCTCCATTCAAACTTACCTCCCAATTGACTTGACCATCAACCCTACTGTACCTAATAACCTTGCTCTTATTCATATTTACTCTTAACTTTCTTCTTTCACACACTTTACCAAACTTAGTTACCAGCTTCTGCAGTTTCTCACATGAGTCAGCCACCAGCGCTGTATCATCAGCGAACAACAACTGACTCACTTCCCAAGCTCTCTCATCCACAACAAACTTCATACTTGCCCCTCTTTCCAAAACTCTTGCATTCACCTCCCTAACAACACCATCCATAAACAAATTAAACAACCATGGAGACATCACACACCCCTGCCGCAAACCTACATTCACTGGGAACCAATCACTTTCCTCTATTCCTACACGTACACATGCCTTACATCCTCTAAAAAACTTTTCACTGCTTCTAACAACTTGCCTCCCACACCATATATTCTTAATACCTTCCAGAGAGCATCTCTATCAACTCTATCATATGCCTTCTCCAGATCCATAAATGCTACATACAAATCCATTTGTTTTTCTAAGTATTTCTCACATACATTCTTCAAAGCAAACACCTGATCCACACATCCTCTACCACTTCTGAAACCACACTGCTCTTCCTCAATCTGATGCTCTGTACATGCCTGCACCCTCTCAAGCAATACCCTCCCGTATAATTTACCAGGAATACTCAACAAACTTATACCTCTGTAATTTAAGCACTCACTCTTATCCCCTTTGCCTCTGTAGAATGGCACTATGCACGCATTCCGCCAATCCTCAGGCACCTCTCCATGAGTCATACATACAATAAATAACCTAACCAACCAGTTAACAATACAGTCAATACAATACAATACAAAATGCACATATATATATATATATATATATATATATATATATATATATATATATATATATATATATATATATATATATATATATATATATATATATATATATATATATATATATATATATATATATATATATATACATATATATATATATATATATATATATATATATATATATATATATATATATATATATATATATATATATATATATATATATATATATATATATATATATATATATATATATATGTATATATTTATATATATATATATATATATATATATATATATATATATATATATATATATATATATATATATATATATATATATATATATATATATATATATATATATATATTTATACATATATATATATATATATATATATATATATATATATATATATATATATATATATATATATATATATATATATATATATATATATGTATATATATATATATTCATACTACTATTCGACATTTACCGCGATAGCGAGGTAGCGTTAAGAACAGAGGACTGGGCCTTTGAGGGAGTACCCTCACCTGGCCCCCTTCTTTGTTCCTTCTTTTGGAAAATTAAAATAAAAAAATGAGAAGGGAGGATTTCCAACCCCCCGCTCCCTTCCCTTTTAGTCGCCTTTTACGACACGCAGGGAATACGTGGGAAGTATTCTTTCTCCCCTATCCCCAGGGATAATATATATATATATATATATATATATATATATATATATATATATATATATATATATATATATATATATATATATATATATATATGTATATATTAATATATATATATATATATATATATATATATATATATATATATATATATATATATATATATATATATATATATATATATATATATATATATATATATATATATATATATATATATATATATATATATATATATATATATATATATATATATATATATATATATATATATATATATATATATATATATATATATATATATATATATATATATATATATATATATATATATATATATATATATATATATATATATATATATATATATATATATATATATATATATATATATATATATATATATATATATATATATATATATATATATATATATATATATATATATATATATATATATATATATATATATATATATATATATATATATATATTGATTTGTATGTAGCATTTATGGATCTGGAGAAGTCATATGATAGAGTTGATAGAGATGGTCTGTGGAAGGTATTAAGAATATATGGTGTGGGAGGCAAGTTGTTAGAAGCAGTGAAAAGTTTTTATCGAGGAGGTAAGGCATGTGTACGTGTAGGAAGAGAGGAAAGTGATTGGTTCTCAGTGAATGTAGGTTTGCGGGAGGGGTGCGTGATGTCTCCATGGTTGTTTAATTTGTTTATGGATGGGGTTGTTAGGGAGGTGAATGCAAGAGTTTTGGAAAGAGGGGCAAGTATGAAGTCTGTTGGGGATGAGAGAGCTTGGGAAGTGAGTCAGTTGTTGTTCGATGTTTGATGATACAGCGCTGGTGGCTGATTCATGTGAGAAACTGCAGAAGTGGTGACTGAGTTTGGTAAAGTGTGTGAAAGAAGAAAGTTAAGAGTAAATGTGAATAAGAGAAAGGTTATTAGGTACAGTAGGGTTGAGGGTCAAGTCAATTGGGAGGTGAGTTTGAATGGAGAAAAACTGGAGGAAGTAAAGTGTTTTAGATATCTGGGAGTGGATCTGGCAGCGGATGGAACCATGGAAGCGGAAGTGGATCATAGGATGGGGGAGGGGGCGAAAATTCTGGGGGCCTTGAAGAATGTGTGGAAGTCAAGAACATTATCTCGGAAAGAAAAAATGGATATGTTTGAAGGAATAGTGGTTCCAACAATGTTGTATGGTTGCGAGGCGTGGGCTATGGATAGAGTGGTGCGCAGGAGGATGGAAGTGCTGGAAATGAGATGTTTGAGGACAATGTGTGGTGTGAGGTGGTAACGTAAGGGTAAGAGAGATGTGTGGAAATAAAGAGACCGTGGTTGAGAGAGCAGAAGAGGGTGTTTTGAAATGGTTTGGGCACATGGAGAGAATGAGTGAGGAAAGATTGACCAAGAGGATATGTTTGTCGGAGGTGGAGGGAACGAGGAGAAGAGGGAGAACAAATTGGAGGTGGAAAGATGGAGTGAAAAAGATTTTGTGTGATCGGGGCATGAACATGCAGGAGGTTGAAAGGAGGGCAAGGAATAGAGTGAATTGGAGCGATGTGGTATACCGGAGTTGACGTGCTGTCAGCGGATTGAATCAGGGCATGTGAAGCGTCTGGGGTAAACCATGGAAAGCTGTGTAGGTATGTATATTTGCGTGTGTGGACGTATGTATATACATGTGTATGGGGGTGGGTTGGGCCATTTCTTTCGTCTGTTTCCTTGCGCTACCTCGCAAACGCGGGAGACAGCGACAAAGAAAAAAAAAATATATATATATTATCCCTGGGGATAGGGGAGAAAGAATACTTCAAATGTATTCCCTGCGTGTCGTAGAAGGCGACTAAACGGGGAGGGAGCGGGGGGCTGGAAATCCTCCCCTCTCGTTTTTTTTTTTTCAATTTTCCAAAAGAAGGAACAGAGAACGAGGCCAGGTGAGGATACTCCCTGAGAGGCCCAGTCCTCTGTTTCTTAACGCTACCTTGCTAACTTTGGAAATGGTGGATAGTTTGAAAGAATATATATATATATATATATATATATATATATGGCAGTAATGTGGCAGTTGAGGGAATAATTGGTATGCATGGGGTGTTCAGTGTTGTAAATGGAAATGGTGAAGAGCTTGTAGATTTATGTGCTGAAAAAGGACTGATGATTGGGAATACCTGGTTTAAAAAGCGAGATATACATAAGTATACTTATGTAAGTAGGAGAGATGGCCAGAGAGCATTATTGGATTACGTGTTAATTGACAGGCGTGCGAAAGAGAGACTTTTGGATGTCAATGTGCTGAGAGGTGCAACTGGAGGGATGTCTGATCATTATCTTGTGGAGGCTAAGGTGAAGATTAGTATGGGTTTTCAGAAAAGAAGAGTGAATGTTGGGGTGAAGAAGGTGGTGAGAGTAAGTGAGCTTGGGAAGGAGACCTGTGTGAAGAAGTATCAGGAGAGACTGTGTACAGAATGGAAAAAGGTGAGAACAATGGAAGTAAGGGGAGTGGGGGAGGAATGGGATGTATTTAGGGAATCAGTGATGGATTGCGCAAAAGATGCTTGTGGCATGAGAAGAGTGGGAGGTGGGCTGTTTAGAAAGGGTAGTGAGTGGTGGGATGAAGAAGTAAGAGTATTAGTGAAAGAGAAGAGAGAGGCATTTGGACGATTTTTGCAGGGAAAAAATGCAATTGAGTGGGAGAAGTATAAAAGAAAGAGACAGGAGGTCAAGAGAAAGGTGCAAGAGGTGAAAAAAAGGGCAAATGAGAGTTGGGGTGAGAGACTATCAGTAAATTTTAGGGAGAATAAAAAGATGTTGTGGAAGGAGGTAAATAGGGTGCGTAAGACAAGGGAGCAAATGGGAACTTCAGTGAAGGGCGTAAATGGGGAGGTGATAACAAGTAGTGGTGATGTGAGAAGGAGATGGAATGAGTATTTTGAAGGTTTGTTGAATGTGTCTGATGACAGAGTGGCAGATATAGGGTGTTTGGGTCGAGGTGGTGTGCAAAGTGAGAGGGTTAGGGAAAATGATTTGGTAAACAGAGAAGAGGTAGTAAAAGCTTTGCGGAAGATGAAAGCCGGCAAGGCAGCAGGTTTGGATGGTATTGCTGTGGAATTTATTAAAAAAGGGGGTGACTGTATTGTTGACTGGTTGGTAAGGTTATTTAATGTATGTATGACTCATGGTGAGGTGCCTGAGGATTGGCGGAATGCGTGCATAGTGCCATTGTACAAAGGCAAAGGGGATAAGAGTGAGTGCTCAAATTACAGAGGTATAAGTTTGTTGAGTATTCCTGGTAAATTATATGGGAGGGTATTGATTGAGAGGGTGAAGGCATGTACAGAGCATCAGATTGGGGAAGAGCAGTGTGGTTTCAGAAGTGGTAGAGGATGTGTGGATCAGGTGTTTGCTTTGAAGAATGTATGTGAGAAATACTTAGAAAAGCAAATGGATTTGTATGTAGCATTTATGGATCTGGAGAAGGCATATGATAGAGTTGATAGAGATGCTCTGTGGAAGGTATTAAGAATATATGGTGTGGGAGGCAAGTTGTTAGAAGCAGTGAAAAGTTTTTTATCGAGGATGTAAGGCATGTGTACGTGTAGGAAGAGAGGAAAGTGATTGGTTCTCAGTGAATGTAGGTTTGCGGCAGGGGTGTGTGATGTCTCCATGGTTGTTTAATTTGTTTATGGATGGGGTTGTTAGGGAGGTAAATGCAAGAGTCTTGGAAAGAGGGGCAAGTATGAAGTCTGTTGGGGATGAGAGAGCTTGGGAAGTGAGTCAGTTGTTGTTCGCTGATGATACAGCGCTGGTTGCGGATTCATGTGAGAAACTGCAGAAGCTGGTGACGGAGTTTGGTAAAGTGTGTGGAAGAAGAAAGTTAAGAGTAAATGTGAATAAGAGCAAGGTTATTAGGTACAGTATGAAGTCTGTTGGGGATGAGAGAGCTTGGGAAGTGAGTCAGTTGTTGTTCGCTGATGATACAGCGCTGGTGGCGGATTCATGTGAGAAACTGCAGAAGCTGGTGACGGAGTTTGGTAAAGTGTGTGGAAGAAGAAAGTTAAGAGTAAATGTGAATAAGAGCAAGGTTATTAGGTACAGTAGGGTTGAGGGTCAAGTCAATTGGGAGGTGAGTTTGAATGGTGAAAAACTGGAGGAAGTGAAGTGTTTTAGATATCTGGGAGTGGATCTGTCAGCGGATGGAACCATGGAAGCGGAAGTGGATCATAGGGTGGGGGAGGGGGCGAAAATTTTGGGAGCCTTGAAAAATGTGTGGAAGTCGAGAACATTATCCCGGAAAGCAAAAATGGGTATGTTTGAAGGAATAGTAGTTCCAACAATGTTGTATGGTTGCGAGGCATGGGCTATGGATAGAGTTGTGCGCAGGAGGATGGATGTGCTGGAAATGAGATGTTTGAGGACAATGTGTGGTGTGAGGTGGTTTGATCGAGTAAGTAACGTAAGGGTAAGAGAGATGTGTGGAAATAAAAAGAGCGTGGTTGAGAGAGCAGAAGAGGGTGTTTTAAAATGGTTTGGGCACATGGAGAGAATGAGTGAGGAAAGATTGACCAAGAGGATATATGTGTCGGAGGTGGAGGGAACGAGGAGAAGAGGGAGACCAAATTGGAGGTGGAAAGATGGAGTGAAAAAGATTTTGTGTGATCGGGGCCTGAACATGCAGGAGGGTGAAAGGAGGGCAAGGAATAGAGTGAATTGGAGCGATGTGGTATACAGGGGTTGACGTGCTGTCAGTGGATTGAATCAAGGCATGTGAAGCGTCCGGGGTAAACCATGGAAAGCTGTGTAGGTATGTATATTTGCGTGTGTGGACGTGTGTATGTACATGTGTATGGGGGGGGTTGGGCCATTTCTTTCGTCTGTTTCCTTGCGCTACCTCGCAAACGCGGGAGACAGCGACAAAGTATAAAAAAAAAAAAAAAAAAAAAAAAAAAAAAAAAAAATATATATATATATATATATATATATATATATATTCCCTGGGGATAGGGGAGAAAGAATACTTCCCACGTATTCCCTGCGTGTCGTAGAAGGCAACTAAAAGGGGAGGGAGCGGGGGACTGGAAATCCTCCCCTCTCGTTTTTTTTTTTTAATTTTCCAAAAGAAGGAACAGAGAATTGGGCCAGGTGAGGGTATTCCCTCAAAGGCCCAGTCCTCTGTTCTTAACGCTACCTCGCTAATGCGGGAGATGGTGAGTAGTTTGAAAGAAATATATATATATATATATATATATATATATATATATATATATATATATATACATATATATAGGGTTAACATATATATAGGGTTAGGGAAAATGATTTGGTAAACAGAGAAGAGGTAGTAAAAGCTTTGCGGAAGATGAAAGCCGGCAATGCAGCAGGTTTGGATGGTATTGCAGTGGAATTTATTAAAAAAGGGGGTGACTGTATTATTGACTGGTTGTTAAGGTTATTTAATGTATGTATGACTCATGGTGAGGTGCCTGAGGATTGGCGGAATGCGTGCATAGTGCCATTGTACAAAGGCAAAGGGGATAAGAGTGAGTGCTCAAATTACAGAGGTATAAGTTTGTTGAGTATTCCTGGTAAATTATATGGGAGGGTATTGATTGAGAGGGTGAAGGCATGTACAGAGCATCAGATTGGGGAAGAGCAGTGTGGTTTCAGAAGTGGTAGAGGATGTGTGGATCAGGTGTTTGCTTTGAAGAATCTATGTGAGAAATACTTAGAAAAGCAAATGGATTTGTATGTAGCATTTATGGATCTGGAGAAGGCATATGATAGAGTTGATAGCGATGCTCTGTGGAAGGTATTAAGAATATATGGAGTGGGAGGCAAGTTGTTAGAAGCAGTGAAAAGTTTTTATCGAGAATGTTAGGCACGTGTACATGTAGGAAGAGAGGAAAGTGATTGGTTCTCAGTGAATGTAAGTTTGCGGCAGGGGAGTGTGATGTCTCCATGGATGTTTAATTTGTTTATGGATGGGGTTGTTAGGGAGGTGAATGCAAGAGTTTTGGAAAGATGTGCAAGTATGAAGTCTGTTGTGGATGAGAGAGCTTGGGAAGTGAGTGTAGTTGTTGTTCGCTGATGATACAGCGCTGGTGGCAGATTCATGTGAGAAACTGCAGAAGCTGGTGACTGAGTTTGGTAAAGTGTGTGAAAGAAGAAAGTTAAGAGTAAATGTGAATAAGAGCAAGGTTATTAGGTACAGTAGGGTTGAGGGTCAAGTCAATTGGGAGGTAAGTTTGAATGTAGAAAAACTGGAGGAAGTAAAGTGTTTTAGATATCTGGGAGTGGATCTGGCAGCGGATGGAACCATGGAAGTGGTAGTGGATCATAGGGTGGGGGAGGGGGCGAAAATTCTGGGAGCCTTGAAGAATGTGTGGAAGTCGAGAACATTATCTTGGAAAGCAAAAATGGGTATGTTTGAAGGAATAGTGGTTCCAACAATGTTATATGGTTTGCGAGGCGTGGGCTATGGATAGAGTTGTGCGCAGGAGGATGGACGTCCTGGGAATGACATGTTTGAGGACAATGTGTGGTGTGAGGTGGTTTGATCGATAAGTGACGTAAGGGTAAGAGAGATATGTGGAAATAAAAAGAGCGTGGTTGAGAGAGAGAAGAGGGTGTTTTGAAATGGTTTGGGCTCATGGAGAGAATGAGTGAGGAAAGATTGACCAAGAGGATATATGTGTCGGAGGTGGAGGGAACGAGGAGAAGTGGGAGACCAAATTGGAGGTGGAAAGATGGATTGAAAAAGATTTTGATTAATCGGGGCCTGAACATGCAGGAGGGTGAAAGGAGGGCAAGGAATAGAGTGAATTGGATCGATGTGGTATACCGGGGTTGACGTGCTGTCAGTGGATTGATTCAGGGCATGTGAAGCGTCTGGGGTAAACCATGGAAAGCTGTGTAGGTATGTATATTTGCGTGTGTGGACGTATGTATATACATGCGTATGGGGGTAGGTTGGGCCATTTCTTTCGTTTGTTTTGCTTGCGCTACCTCGCAAACGCGGGAGACAGCGACAAAGCCAAAAAAAAAAAGAAAAAAAAAAAAAAAAAAATATATATATATATATATATATATATATATATATATATATATATATATATATATATATATATATATATATGAGTGTGTGTGTGTGTGTGTGTGTGTGTGTGTGTGTTGGAAAGGATCACAATTTTGCGCGTGATCAGGTATATGCCTGGAGTCCGTGGAGAATATGAAACAAAATAAGTTCCGAAGTGCACTTTCGTGTAATAATCACATGATCAGTGTAGACACACGAGAAAAATATAACAGTCAGTTGATATACAAGGAAGACGTGAAGATAGGACGCCATTTGCTAGACATGCGATGGTCCAAAACAAACAACGAGTGTTCATAAACTTATCATTTTACGAACTTTATGAACAATAAAGTTATCTAATTTGTGTAGACCATTACTGATATTAAGATTATGAGTCTTTGTGAATCTAATAATAGAAGATTCAATGATATTTCTTGTGGTAATAGAGTCAGAGTTAATAACTGAGATGGCATTACTCAAGTCAATACAATGATCATAGTTTTTAACTTTATCAAACAAGGCATTTGATTCTTGTCCTGTTCTTATACTATATTTTGTACTAAATTTATGTACAAAATTGTTAAGGGGAAAAATACTTGCACTTTTTCATTTGTTGGCCAACCACGAAGAACATCATGTAGATTTTCATTTGTTGGCCAAAAATACAAATTTGATAACTATACAAATAATACAAATTAGATAACTTATTGTTGATAAAATTCGTAAAATGATAAGTCTTTGAAAGCTCGTTGTCTGTTTTGGATAATTGCATGTTTACCAAATGGCATCCTAGCTTCATCTCTTCGTTGTATATCAACTGACTGTTATATTTCTTTCTTGTGCCTCCCCTGATGATGTGATTATTACACGAAAGTGCACTTCGGAACTTATTTTGTTTCATATTCTCCACGGACTCTAGACATATACCTGATCACGCGCAAAATTGTGATCCTTTCCAACACACACACACACACACACACACACACACACACACACATCTTATCAAAAACAGCGACCGGACTAAGAATAGAAACCCTTTTTTGTGATAAACCTGTCCAATAAACAACTAGATAAAGATTCCTTGTGTGCCTTAGGCTATGGATTAAGTTTTATGTGTTCAAACGGGAAGGCCAGCTGTGTTGATGTCACAAAGTCTCTTTGCAATTTAGAGAAATACTGTAATTCAACTAATGATGAACTTTTATGCGTAAGAGTTTAGTGTATTCCAGTTTGTCAGAACCAGTGGAACTTAATTGCCCGAAAAGATTTATAAGAGCTATTAACACCTTTAAAAAGACAATGATATACATATTACAAAAGTTGATAAGGATAACACTGTTGTGATTTTAGACTGAAATAACTGTTTATCTAAAATGAATGATCTTTTAAATGATGACACAACATATTCTAAACTCAGTAAGAATCCCGTAAAAGAAATTGATTCCCATTTCAATAAAGAAATGAGGATGTTGTTGAAAGGCAATGGTTCCCTTATCAAAAGTTTGTCGTCTTTGTTCCCTTCATTGCCATATATGTAGGGACTTATAAAAACACATAAACAAAATTTTCCAGCAAAACCTATCGTGAGTTCAGTAGGCTCCATCACATATAAATTGTCAAAATGGTTAGTTTCTTTAATAAGCCCTTTAGTGGGTAGGATATCGAATACTAAGATCATGAACAATGTATATATAGTCAACAAGCTTAGCAATATCAATATTAGATTTGATTTCAAACTAGCTAGCTTCGATGTTTCCTCACTTTTCACTTAAGTTCCAGTTGATGACCTTTTAAAATATCTTTTTGATGTCTTCGATGATATTCATTTACCTATTTCAAAGTCTGTTTTCACTGAACTGATAAAATTGTGTATAAATGACTGTGTATTCCGATTCATTGGAGATTATTACGCTCAAAAGTTTCATATGGTAATGGGTAACCCTCTTTCACTTCTACTAAGTAATTTTTATATGGAATTTTTTGAAACAAAATTACTTAAGGATATTCTACCTTATAATGCAATTTGGCTTAGATATGTAGATGATGTCATTTTTGTGTGCCCAACAAATGAAAACTTACAAGTATTTCTACCTATACTTAACCACTTAGTACCTTCCATTAAATTTACTGTAGCAAATGAAAATGATGGTTTGTTTTCATTTATAGATTGCATGATCCATAGGCAAGGAAACAGGTTTAAGCTTAGCATATACAGAAAACCTACCAATGTATGGTCGTATATCTATCATTACTCATCTCAACATGACAGATTTAGATTATCATCATTTCAATCTTTGTTCCTTAGGGCATTACGTATTTGCATTCCAGAGTGTATTGATGATGAGTCTAAGAAGATACATTCTAATGAATCTGAGTTAAAATACCCTAGATCTTTCATTGATAAATCCCTAAAGTTAGCAAAGAAATCATTTTATAGACTACAGACACCAGGAATCTTTTAGTTCTACCGTTTCATAATAATTCTACTTTACTTCCCATGTAGCCTAAACTTTATTGTAAATACTGCCTTCAGCAGCAATAATACTATAAATGATATCTTAATCAGAAATTCACCAGAAAATTCTCCAGGGTGCATCTATAATATCCCCTGTAGAAATTGTGATAAGTTTTTTGTTGGACAGACTGATAGCATTTTTCTATCAGACTTAAGCAACGTAGATGTAGTATTTATACGGGACAAGAATCAAATGCCTTGTTTAATCACATTAAAAACTATGTTGATTTCATTGACCGGAGTAATGATATTTCAGTTATTAATTGAACCTTCAATTGTTGAATTCATAGAAATTCTAATCTAAATATTAGTGACGGTCTAAAAGAATTAGATATCTTTATTCTTGATAAAATTTGTAAAATGATAAGTCTATGAACGCTCGATGTCTATTTTCGATAATCTCATGTTTAACAAATGGTGTCTTAGCTTAACCTCTTCGTTAAATATGAAGTGACTTTTATATTTCTCTCTTGTGTCTCCCCTAATGGTGTGATTATTACACAAATGTGCATTTAGGAGCTTATCGTGTTTCATTTTCCCCGTGGACTCTTAGGAATATATATATATATATATATATATATATATATATATATATATATATATATATATATATATATATATATATATATATATATATATATATATATATATATATATATATATATATATATATATATATATATATATATATATATATATATATATATATATATATATATATATATATATATATATATATATATATATATATATATATATATATATATATATATTTATATATATAAATATATATATATATATATATATATATATATATATATATATATATATATATATATATATATATATATATATATATATATATATATATATCTATATATATAAATATATATATATATATATATATATATATATATATATATATATATATATATATATATATATATATATATATATATATATATATATATATATATATATATATATATATATATATATATATATATATATATATATGGTTGTTTAATTAATTTAAGAATGAATTAAACAACCATGGACACATCACACACCTCTGCCGCAAACCTACATTCACTGAGAACCAATCACTTTCTTCTCTTCCCTACACGTACACATGCCTTACATCCTTGATAAAAACTTTTCACTGCTTCTAACAAGTTGCCTCCCACACCATATATTCTTAATACCTTCCACAGAGCATCTCTATCACCGCTATCATATGCCTTCTCCAGATTGATAAATGCTACATACAAATCCATTTGCTTCTCTAAATATTTCTCATATACATTCTCCAAAGCAAACACCTGATCCACACATCCTCTACCACTTCTGAAACCACACCACACTGCCCTTCCCCATTCTGATGCTCTGTACATGCCTTCACCCTCTCAGTCAATACCCTCCCATATAATTTCCCAGGAATACTCAACAAACTTATACCTCTGTAATTTGATCACTCACCTTTGTCCCCTTTGCCTTTGTACGATGTCACTATGCAAGCATTCCGCCAATCCTCAAGCACCTCACCATGAGTCATACATACATTAAATAACCTTACCAACCAGTCAACAATACAGTCACCCCCTTTTTCGTTAAATTCCACTGCAATACCATTCAAACCCACTGCCTTGCCAGCTTTCATCTTCCGTTCATCTTCTGTTTACTAAATCATCCTCCTAACACTCTCACTTTGCACACCACCTCGACCAAAACACCCTATATCTGCCACTCTATCATCAAACATATTCAACAAACCTTCAAAATACTCACTCCATCTCCTTCCCACAACACCACTACTTGTTATCACCTCCCCATTAGCCCCATCACTCAAGATCCCATTTGTTCACTTGTCTTACGCACTTTATTTACCTCTTTCCAAAAAATCTTTTTATTCTCCCTAAAATTTAATGATACTCTCTCACCCCAACTCTCATTTGCCCTCATTTACATCTCTTGCACCTTTCTCTTGTCCTCCTGCCTCTTTCTTTTATACATCTCCCACTCATTTGCATCATGTTTTGGAAGAAGGTAAATAAAGTGCATAAGACAAGGGAGAAAATGGGAACTTCAGTGAAGGGGGCTAATGTGGAGGTGATAACAAGTAGTGGTGATGTGAGGAGATGGAGAGAGTAATTTGAAGGTTTCTTGAATGTGTTTGATGATAGAGTGAGAAATATAGGGTGTTTTGGTCGAGATGGTGTGCAAAGAGAGAGGGTTAGGGAAAATTATTTGGTAAACAGAGAAGAGGTAGTAAAAGCTTTACGGAAGATTAAAGCCGGCAAGGCAGCGGCGTTGGATGGTATTTCAGTGGAATGTGT
Organism: Panulirus ornatus; assembly: GCF_036320965.1. Lineage (NCBI taxonomy): Eukaryota > Metazoa > Arthropoda > Malacostraca > Decapoda > Palinuridae > Panulirus > Panulirus ornatus. The sequence goes on along the minus strand of NC_092238.1, from coordinate 53,461,738 downwards.
TAAAAAAGGGGGTGGCTATTGTTGACTGGTTGGTAAGGTTATCTAATGTATGTATGCCTGAGGATTGGCGGAATGCTTGCATAGTGCCATCGTGCAAAGGCAAAGGGGATATGTGTGAGTGCTCAGATTACAGATGCATATGTTTGTTGACTATTCCTAGAAAATTATATGGGAGGGTATTGATTGAGAGGGTGAAGGCCTGTACAGAGCATCAGATTGGGGAAGAGCAGTGTGGTTTCAGAAGTGGTAGAGAATGTGTGGATCAGTTGTTTGCTTTGAAAAATGTATGTGAGAAATACTTAGAAAAGCAAATGGATTTGTATGTAGCATTTATGGATCTGGAGAAGGCATATGATAGAGTTGATAGAGATGCTCTGTGGAAGGGATTAAGAATATATGGTGTGGGAAGCAAGTTGTTAGAAGCAGTGAAAAGTTTTTATCAAAGATGTAAGGCATGTGTACGTATAGGAAGAGAGAAAAGTGATTGGTTCTCAGTGAATGTAGGTTTACGGCAGGGGTGTGTGATGTCTGCACGGTTGCTTAATGTGTTTACGGATGGGCTTGTTAGGGAAGTGAATGCAAGAGTTTTGGAAAGAGGTGCAAATATGCAGACTGTTGTGGATGAGCGAGCTTGGGAAGTGAGTCAGTTGTTGTTCGCTGATGATACAGCGCTGGTGGTTGATTCATGTGAGAAAATGCAGAAGCTGGTGACTGAGTTTGGTAAGGTGTGTGAAAGAAGAAAGTTGAGAGTAAATGTGAATAACAGCAAGGTTCTTAGGTACAGAAGGGTTCAGGGTTAAGTCAATTGGGAGGAAAGTTTGAATGGAGAAAAACTTGAGTAAGTGAAGTGTTTTAGATATCTGGGAATGGATTTGGCAGCGGATGGAACCATGGAAGGAGAAGTGAATCATAGGGTGGGGGAGGGGGCGAAAATTTTGGTAGCCTTGAAGGATGTGTGGAAGTCGAGAACATTATCTCGGAAAGCAAAAATGGGTATGTTTGAAGGAATAGTGGTTCCAACAATGTTGTATGGTTGCGAGGCGTGGGCTATGGATAGAGTTGTGCGGAGGAGGGTGGATTCGCTGGAAATGAGATGTTTGAGGACAATACGTGGCGTGAGGTGGTTTGATCGAGTAAGTAATGTAAGGGAAATAGATATGTGTAGTAATAAGAAGAGTGTGGTTAAGAGAGCAGAAGAGGGTGTTTTGAAATGGTTTGGTCACATGGAGAGAATGAGTGAGGAATGACTGACCAAGAGGATATATGTGTCAGAGGTGGAGGGAACGAGGAGAAGTGGGAGACCAAATTAGAGGTGGAAAGACGGAGTGAAGAAGATTTTGAGTGATCGGGGCCTGAACATGCAGGAGGATGAAAGGCGTGCAAGGAATAGAGTGAATTGGAACGATTTGGTATCCCGAGGTCGAGAACATTATCTCCGAAAGCAAAATGGGTATGTTTGAAGGAATAGCGGTTCCACCAATGTTGTATGGTTGCGAGGTGTGGCCTATGGATAGAGTTGTCCGGAGGAGGGTGGATGTGCTGAAAAAGAGATGTTTGAGGACAATATGTGGTGTGATGTGGTTTGATCGAGTAAGTAATGTAAGGGTACGAGATATGTGTGGTAATAAGAAGAGTGTGGTTGAGAGAGCAGAAGAGGGTGTTTTGAAATGGTTTGGTCACATTGAGAGAATGAGTGATGAGAGATTGACCAAGAGGATATATGTGTTAGAGGTGGAGGGAACGAA
>NC_092238.1:53406533-53459893 GCF_036320965.1 Panulirus ornatus | reverse complement strand
TTATTTAAAAAACGGGGTGATGTATTGTTTACAGGTTGGTATAGGTTATTTAATGTAAGTATGGATTATGGTGAGGTCCTTGAGGATGGCAGAATGCTTGCATGTGCCATTGTACAAAGGCAAAGGACGTAAGAGAGGAGTGCTTAAATTACAGAGGTATAAGTTTGTTGAGTAATCCTGGTAAATTATATGGGAGGGTGTCTATTGACTGAGAGGGTGAAAGGCATGTACAGAGCATCAGATTGGGGAAGAGCAGTGTGGTTTCAGAAGTGGTAGAGGATGTGTGGATCCGGTGTTTGCTTTGAAGAATGTATGTGAGTAATACTTTAGAAAAAAGAAACAGGATTTTTAGTAGTAGCGTTTATGGATCTGGAGAAGGCATATGATTGAGGTGATAGATATGCCTCGTGGAAAGTATAACAATATATGGTGTGGGAGGAAAGTTGTTAGAAGCAGTGAAAAGTTTTTGATCAGGGATGTAAGGCTGGGTACGTGTAGGAAGAGAGGAAAGTGATAAGGTTTCTCTGTGAATATAAGTTTTCGGCAGGGGAGTTGTGTGATGTCTCAATGGTTGTCTAATTGGTCTATGGATGGGCGTCGTGGTTGTTAGGGAGGTGAATGTGAGAGTTATGGAAAGAGGTGGGTAAAGTATGCAGTCTGTTGTGGAATGAGAGAGCTTGGTGAAGTGGGTCAGAGTGTTGTTCGCTGATGATACAGCGCTCGTGGCTGATTCCTGTGAGAAACTGCAGAAGCTCATGACTGAGATGGTTAAAGTGTGTGAATAGAAGAACGTTAAGAGTAAATGTGAATAAGAACAAGGTTATTAGGTACAGTAGGTTAAGAGTCAAGTCAGTTGGGAGGTATGTTTGAATGGAGAAAACTTGGAGGAAAGTGAGGTGTTTTAGATATCTAGGAGTAATTTCTGGGCAGCGGATGGAACATGGAAGCAGGAACTTGGAATCGTATTGTAGGGGGAGGGGCGCGAGATTTCTGGGAGCCTTGAAAAAAATGTGTGGAAGTCGAGAACTTATCCGAAAGAGCAAAAATGGGTATGTTTGAAGGGATAGTGGTTCAAAATGTTGTATGGTTGCGAAGCGTGGGCTATGGATAGTGTTGTGCGCAGGAGGGTGGATGTGCTGGAAATGAAGATGTTTGCAGGACATATGTGGGTGAGGTGGTTTGATTCGAGTAAATAATGTAATGGGTAGAGGATAGTGTGGAAATAAAAAGAATGTGGTTAAAAGAGCAGAAGAGAGGCGTTTGAAAATTGTTTGGTCAAATGGAGAAATGAGTGAGAAAGATTGACAAGAGGTTATATTTGTTGGAGGTGGATGGAACGAGGAGAAGTGGGAGATCGGAATTGGAGTTGGAAAGATGGAGTGGAAAAAGATTATCAGTGATCGGTGCCTAGACACATGCAGGGAGGTGTGAAGGGCTTGCAAGGAATATAGTGAATTGGAGATGATATGTATACGGGGTTTTCGTGCTGTCAATATATTGGAACCATGGCATATATATATATATATATTTATATATAGTATATATATATATATATATTTATATATATAATATATTATAATATATATATATATATATATATATATATATTTATATTATATATATATATATATATTATATATATATATATATATCATATATATATATTAAAGCTTTGCGGGAGATGAAGCCGGCAAGGCGCAGGTTGGTATGGTTTTGCAGTGGGTAATTTATTAAAAAACAGGGGGTAACTGTATTGTTGATGGTTGGTAAGGTTATTTGATGTATGTTTGGTCTCATGGTGAGGTGTCCTGAGGATTGTTGGAATGCATTGGCGGCGGATATGCGTGAATAGTGCCATGTACAATAGGCAAAGGGGAAAAGATGTGAGTTGCTCAAATTTATAGAGGTATAAGTTTGTTGAGTAATCCTGGTAAATTATATGGGAGGGTATTGACTGAGAGGGTGAAGGCATGTACAGAGCATCAGATTGGGGAAGAGCAGTGTGGTTTCAGAAGTGGTAGAGGATGTGTGGATCAGGTGTTTGCTTTGAAGAATGTATGTGAGAAATACTTAGAAAAAGAAAATGGATTTGTATGTAGCATTTATGGATCTGGAGAAGGCATATGATAGAGGTGATAGATATGCTCTGTGGAAAGTATTAACAATATATGGTGTGGGAGGGAAAGTTGTTAGAAGCAGTGAAAAGTTTTTATCAGGGATGTAAGGCATGGGTACGTGTAGGAAGAGAGGAAAGTGATAGGTTCTCAGTGAATATAAGTTTTCGGCAGGGGTGTGTGATGTCTCCATGGTTGTCTAATTGGTCTATGGATGGGGTTGTTAGGGAGGTGAATGTAAGAGTTTTGGAAAGAGGGGTAAGTATGCAGTCTGTTGTGGATGAGAGAGCTTGGGAAGTGGGTCAGTTGTTGTTCGCTGATGATACAGCGCTCGTGGCTGATTCATGTGAGAAACTGCAGAAGCTCATGACTGAGATTGGTAAAGTGTGTGAAAGAAGAACGTTAAGAGTAAATGTGAATAAGAACAAGGTTATTAGGTACAGTAGGGTTAAGAGTCAAGTCAGTTGGGAGGTATGTTTGAATGGAGAAAAACTGGAGGAAGTGAGGTGTTTTAGATATCTAGGAGTAAATCTGGCAGCGGATGGAACCATGGAAGCGGAAGTGAATCGTATGGTGGGGGAGGGGGCGAGATTTCTGGGAGCCTTGAAAAATGTGTGGAAGTCGAGAACATTATCTCGAAAAGCAAAAATGGGTATGTTTGAAGGAATAGTGGTTCCAACAATGTTGTATGGTTGCGAGGCGTGGGCTATGGATAGAGTTGTGCGCAGGAGGGTGGATGTGCTGGAAATGAGATGTTTGAGGACAATATGTGGCGTGAGGTGGTTTGATCGAGTAAATAATGTAAGGGTAAGAGAGATGTGTGGAAATAAAAAGAATGTGGTTAAAAGAGCAGGAGAGGACGTTTTGAAATTGTTTGGTCAAATGGAGAAAATGAGTGAGGAAAGATTGACCAAGAGGATATATTTGTCGGAGGTGGATGGAACGAGGAGAAGTGGGAGATCGAATTGGAGGTGGAAAGATGGAGTGAAAAAGATTATCAGTGATCGGTGCCTGAACATGCAGGAGGGTGAAGGGCTTGCAAGGAATATAGTGAATTGGAATGATATGGTATACCGGGGTTATCGTGCTGTCAATATATTGAACCATGGCATATATATATATATATATATATATATATATATATATATATATATATATATATATATATATATATATATATATATATATATATATATATATATATATATATATATATATATATATATATATATATATATATATATATATACATATATATATATAAAAGCTTTGCGGGAGATGAAGGCCGGCAAGGCAGCAGGTTTGGATGGTATTGCAGTGGAATTTATTAAAAAAGGGGGTAACTGTATTGTTGACTGGTTGGTAAGGTTATTTGATGTATGTATGACTCATGGTGAGGTGCCTGAGGATTGGCGGAATGCGTGCATAGTGCCATTGTACAAAGGCAAAGGGGATAAGAGTGAGTGCTCAAATTATAGAGGTATAAGTTTGTTGAGTATTCCTGGCAAATTATATGGGAGGGTATTGATTGAGATCGTGAAAGCATGTACAGAGCATCAGATTGGGGAAGAGCAGTGTGGTTTCAGAAGTGGTAGAGGATGTGTGGATCAGGTGTTTGCTTTGAAGAATGTATGTGAGAAATACTTAGAAAAGCAAATGGATTTGTATGTAGCATTTATGGATCTGGAGAAGGCATATGATAGAGTTGATAGAGATGCTCTGTGGAAGGTATTAAGAATATATGGTTTGGGAGGCAAGTTGTTAGAATCAGTGAAAAGTTTTTATCGAGGATGTAAGGCATGTGTACGTGTAGGAAGAGAGGAAAGTGATAGGTTCTCAGTGAATGTAGGTTTGCGGCAGGGGTGTGTGATGTCTCCATGGTTGTTTAATTTGTTTATGGATGGGGTTGTTAGGGAGGTGAATGCAAGAGTTTTGGAAAGAGGGGCAAGTATGAAGTCTCTTGGGGATGAAAAACCTTGGGAAGTCAGTCAGTTGTTGTTCGCTGATGATACAGCGCTGTTGGCTGATTCATGTGAGAAACTGCAGAAGCTGGTGACTGAGTTTGGTAAAGTGTGTGAAAGAAGAAAGTTAAGAGTAAATGTGAATAAGAGCAATGTTATTAGGTACAGTAGGGTTGAGGGTCAATTCAATTGGGAGGTGAGTTTGAATGGAGAAAAATTGGAGGAAGTGAAGTGTTTTAGATATCTGGGAGTGGATCTGGCAGCGGATGGAACCATGGAAGCGGAAGTGGATCATAGGGTGGGGGAGGGGGCGAAAATTCTGGGAGCCTTGAAGAATGTGTGGAAGTCGAGAACATTATCTCGGAAAGCAAAAATGGGTATGTTTGAAGGAATATTGGTTCCAACAATGTTGTATGGTTGCGAGGCGTGGACTATGGATAGAGTTCTGCGCAGGAGGATGGATGTGCTGGAAATGAGATGTTTGAGGGCAATGTGTGGTGTGAGGTGGTTTGATCGAGTAAGTAACGTAAGTGTAAGAGAGATGTGTGGAAATAAAAAGAGCGTGGTTGAGAGAGCAGAAGAGGGTGTTTTGAAATGGTTTGGTGACATGGAGAGAATGAGTGAGGAAAGATTGACCAAGAGGATATATGTGTCGAAGGTGGAGGGAACGAGGAGAAGAGGGAGACCAAATTGGAGGTTGAAAGATGGAATGAAAAAGATTTTGTGTGATCGGGGCCTGAACATGCAGGAGGGTGAAAGGAGGGCAAAGAATAGAGTGAATTGGAGCGATGTGGCATACCGGGGTTGACGTGCTGTCAGTGGGTTGAATCAAGGCATGTGTATGGGGGTGGGTTGGGCCATTTCTTTCGTCTGTCTCCTTGCGCTACCTCGCAAACGCGGGAGACAGCGACAAAGCAAAAAAAAAAAAAAAAAAAAAAAAAATATATATATATATATATATATATATATATATATATATATATATATATATATATATATATATATATATATATATATATATATATACGGGGGGCCAAAAAACCTCCCCTCCTTGTATTTTAGATTTCTAAAAGGGGAAACAGGAGAAGGAGTCACGGGAGGATTGCTCATCCTCCTTGAAGGCTCAGATTGAGGTTTCTAAATGTGTGTGGATGTAACCAAGATGAGATAAAAGGAGCCATAGGTGGTATGTTTGAGGAAAGGAAAATGGAAGCGAAGCTCAAGGGTAAAGGGGAAGAGTGGTTTTGGAATGTCTTGGGAATAAAGTCTTGGGTTAGTGAGAGGACAAGAGTAAGGGAAGGAGTAGCACTACTCCTGAATCAGGAGTTGTGGAAGTATGTGATAGAGTGCAAGAAAGTAAATTCTAGATTGATATGGGTAAAACTGAAAGTTGGTGGAGAGAGATGGGTGATTATTGGTGCAGATGCACCTGGGCATGAGAAGAAAGATCATGAGAGGCAAGTGTTTTGGGAGCAGCTAAATGAGTGTGTTAGTGGTTTTGATGCACAAGACCGGGTTATAGTGATGGGTGATTTGAATGCAAAGGTGAGTAATGTGACAGTTGAGGGAATAATTGGTATATATGGAGCGTTCAGTGTTGTAAATGGAAATGGTGAATAGTTTGTAGATTTTTGTGCTGAAAAAGGACTGGTGATTGGGAATACCTGGTTTAAAAAGCGAGATATTCATAAGTATACGTATATAAGTAGGAGAGATGGCCAGAGGGCGTTATTGGATTACGTGTTAATTGATAGACGCACGAAAGAGAGACTTTTGGAAGTTAATGTGCTGAGAGGTGCAACTGGAGGGAAGTCTGATCATTATCTTGTGGAGGCGAAGGTGAAGATTTGTGTGGGTTTTCAGAAAAGAAGACAGAATGTTGGGGTGAAGAGAGTGGTGAGAGTAAGTGAGCTTGGGAAGTAGACTTGTGTGAGGAAGTACCAGGAGACACTGAGTACAGAATGGAAAAAGGTGAGAACAAAGGAGGTAAGGGGAGTGGGGAAGGAATGGGCTGTATTTAGGGAAGCAGTGATGGCTTGCGCAAAAGATGCCTGTGGCATGAGAAACGTGGGAGGTGGGTTGATTAGAAATGGTAGTAAGTGGTGGGATGAAGAAGTGAGATTACTAGTGAAAGAGAAGAGAGAGGCATTTGGACGATTTTTGCAGGGAAAAAATGCAAATGATTGGGAGAGGTATAAAAGAAAGAGGCAGGAGGTCAAGAGAAAGGTGCAAGAGGTGAAAAAGAGGGCAAATGAGAGTTGGGATGAGAGAGTATCATTAAATTTTAGGGAGAATAAGAAGATGTTTTGGAAGGAGGTAAATAAAGTGCGTAAGACAAGGGAGCAAATGGGAACATCAGTGAAGGGGACAAATGGGGAGGTGATAACAAGTAGTGGTGATATGAAAAGGAGATGGAGTGAGTAATTTGAAGGTTTGTTGAATGTGTTTGAAGATAGAGTGACGGATATAGGGTATTTTCGTCGAGGTGGCGTGCAAAGTGAGAGGGTTAGGGAAAATGATTTGGTAAATAGAGAAGAGGTAGTAAAAGCTTTACGGAAGATGAAAGCCGGCAAGGCAGCAGGTTTGGATGGTATTGCAGTGGAATTTATTAAAAAAGGGGGTCCCTGTATTGTTGACTGGTTGGTAAGGTTATTTAATGTATGTTTCATTCATGGTAAGTTGCCTGAGGATTGGCGGAATGCTTGCATAATGCCAGTGTACAAAGGCAAAGGGGATGAGAGTGAGTGCTCAAATTACAGAGGTATAAGTTTGTTGAGTAATCCTGGTAAATTATATGGGAGGGTATTGATTGACGAGGTGAAGGCATGTACAGAGCATCAGATTGGGGAAGAGCAGTGTGGTTTCAGAAGTGGTAGAGGATGTGTGGATCAGGTGTTTGCTTTGAAGAATGTATGTGATAAATACTTAGAAAAAGAAATGGATTTGTATGTAGCATTTTTTGGATCTGGAGAAGGCATATGATAGAGTTGCTAGAGATGCTCTGTGGAAGGTTTTAAGAATATATGGTGTGGGAGGCAAGTTGTTAGAAGCAGTGAAAAGTTTTTATCGAGGATGTAAAGCATGTGTACGTGTAGGAAGAGAGGAAAGTGATTGATTCTCAGTGAATGTAGGTTTGCGGCAGGAGTGTGTGATGTCTCCGTGGTTGTTTAATTTGTTTATGGATGGGTTTGTCAGGGTGGTGATTACAAGGGTTTCTGAAAGAGGGGCAAGTATGCAGTCTGTTGTGGATGAGAGAGCTTGGGAAGTGAGTCAGTTGTTGTTCGCTGATGATACAGCGCTGGTGGCTGATTAATGTAAGAAACTGCAGAAGCTGGTGACTGAGTTTGGTAAAGTGTGTGAAAGAAGAAAGTTAAGAGTAATTGTGAATAAGAGCAAGGTTATTAGGTACAGTAGGGTTGAGGGTCAAGTCAATTGGGAGGTAAGTTTGAAAGGTATAAAACTTGAGAAAGTAAAGTGATTTAGATATTTGGAAGTGGATCTGGCAGCGGATGGAACCATGGAAGCAGAAATGAATCATAGGGTGGGGGAGGGGGCGAAAATTTTGGGAGCCTTATAGAATGTTTGGAAGTCGAGAACATTATCTCGGAAAGTTTGAGAGTTTGGGAGGTAAGTTTGGGAGGTAAGTTTGAAAGGTATAAAACTGGAGAAAGTAAAGTGATTTAGATATTTGGGAGTGGATCTGGCAGCGGATGGAACCATGGAAGCGGAAGTGAATCATAGGGTGGGGGAGGGGCCGATAATTTTGGGAGCCTTATAGAATGTTTGGAAGTCGAGAACATTATCTCGGAAAGCAAAAATGGGTATGTTTGAAGGAATAATGGTTCCAACAAAGTTGTATGGTTGCGAGCCGTGGGCTATGGATAGAGTTGTGCGCAGGAGGGTGGATGTGCTGGAAATTAGATGTTTTAGGACAATACGTGGTGTGCGGTGGTTTGATCGAGTAAGTAATGTAAGGGTAAGAGAGATATGTGGAAATAAAAAGAGTGTGGTTGAGAGAGCAGAAGAGGGTGTTTTGAAATGGTTTGGCCACAGGGAGAGAATGAGTGAGGAAATATTGACCAAGAGGATATATGTGTCAGAGGTGGAGGGAACGAGAAGTGGGAGACCAAATTGGAGGTGGAAAGATGGAGTGAAAAAGTTTTTGAGTGATCGGGGCCTGAACATGCAGGAGTGTGAAAGGTGTGCAAGGAATAGAGTGAATTGGAACGATATTTTATGCCGGGGTCGACCTGCTGTCAATGGATTGAACCAGGGCATGTGAAGCGTCTGGGGTAAACCATGGAAAGTTGTGTGGGGCCTGGATATGGAAAGGGAGCCGTGGTTTCGGTGCATTATTACATGACAGCTAAAGACTAAGTGGTGTCTTTTCCTAGCGCTACCTCGCACACATGAGGGGGGAGGGGGTTGTTATTCCATGTAGGGCGAGGTGGCGATGGGAACAGCTAAAGGCAGACAGTATGAATTATGTACATTTGTATATATGTATATGTCTCTGTATGTATATATATGTGTACATTGAGATGTATAGGTATGTATATTTGCGTGTTTGGACGTGTATGTATATACATGTGTATGTGGGCGGGTTGGGCCATTCTTTCGTCTGTTTCCTTGCGCTACCTCGCTAACGCGGGAGATAGCGAGAAAGCAAAATAAATAAGTATATATATATATAAATATATATATATATATATATATATATATATATATATATATATATATATATATATATATATATATATATATATATATATATTTATTTTTTATTATACTTTGTCGCTGTCTGCCGCGTTTGCGAGGTAGCGCAAGGAAACAGACGAAAGAAATGGCCCAACCCCCATATATATATATATATATATATATATATATATATATATATATATATATATATATATATATATATATATATATATATATATATATATATATATATATATATATATATATATATATATATATATATATATATATATATATATATATATTTTTTTTTTTTTTTTTTTCAAACTATTCGCCATTTCCCGCGTTAGCGAGGTAGCATTAAGAACAGAGAACTGGGCCACTGAGGGAATAACCTCACCTGGCCCCCTTCTCTGTTCCTTCTTTTGGAAAATTAAAAAAAAATTGAGAGGGGAGGATTTCCAGCCCCCCGCTCCCTCCCCTTTTAGTCGCCTTCTACGACACGCAGGGAATACGTGGGAAGTATTCTTTCTCCCCTATCCCCAGGGATAATATATATATATATATATATATATATATATATTTATATATATATATATATATATATATATATATATATATATATATATATATATATATGTATATATATATATATATATATATATATATATATATATATATATATATATATATATATATATATTTTTTTTTTTTTTTTTTTTCATACTATTCGCCATTTCCCGCGATAGCGAGGTAGCATTTAGAGCAGAGGACTGGGCCTTTTAGGCAATACCCTCACCTGGCCCCCTTCTCTGTTCCTTCTTTTGGAAAATTAAAAAAAAAAAAAAAAAAAAAAAAAATGAGAGCGGAGGATTTCCAGCCCCCCGCTCCCTTCCCTTTTAGTCGCCTTCTACGACACGCAGGGAATACGTGGGAAGTATTCTTTCTCCCCTATCCCCCAGGGATATATATATATATATATATATATATATATATATATATATATATATATATATATAGGTAGTATATTTGACGAAAGGAAGATGGATTTTTTGGCTATGAGTGAAACGAAGCTCAATGTTAAAAGGGAAGAGCGGTTTGCGAATGTGTTGGGAGAAAATCAGGGGTTGGTGAGAGGTAAAGAGAAAGGGATGGAGTAGCACTACTTCTGAAACAAAAGTGGTGGGTGTGTGTGATAGAGTGTAAGAAAGTAAACTCTAGATTGATATGGGTAAAACTAAAATTTTAATGGAGAGAGATGTGTTATTATTGGTTCCTATGCACCTGGGCATTAGAAGAAAGATTATGAGAGGCAAATGTTTTTGGGAGCAACTGAGTGAGTGTTTTAGAAGTTTTGATGCACGAGATCGGGTGAAAGTGATGGGTGATTTGATTGCAAAGGTGAGTAATGTGGCAGTTGAGGGAATAATTTGGGGTGTTCAGTGTAGTGAATGGAAATGGTGAAAAAGGACTGGTGATTTGAAATATATGGTTTAAAATGAGATATATACATAAGTATACGTAGAAGAGATGGGCAGAGAGCGTTATTGTATTACGTGTTGATTGATAGGCGCTTGTAAGAGAGACTTTTGAATGTTAATATGCTGAGAGGTGCAACTGGAGGGATGTCTGTTGATTATCCTGTGGAGGCAACGGTAAAGATTGGTCGAGGTTTTCAGAAAAGAATAGAGAATGTTCTGGTGAAGGGAGTTGAGAGAGTAAGTGGGCTTGGGAAGGAGAGTTGTGTGAGGAAGTACCAAGAGACACTGTATGGAAAATGGAAAATGGTGAGAAGAAAGAACGTAAGGGGAGTGGGGGAGGAATGGGACGTATTTAGGGAAGTAGTGATGGCTTGCGCAAAAGATGCTTTTGGCATGAGAAGAGTGGGAGGTGGGCAGATTAGAACGGGTCGTGAGTGGTACGATGAAGAAGTAAGATTTTTTGTGTAAGAGAAGAGAGTGCCATTTGGACGAATTATGTAGGGAAATAGTGTAAATGTCTGGAAGATGTATAAAAGAAAGAGGCAAGAGGTCAAGAGTAAGGTGCAAGAGGTTAAAAAAAGGTTAAGGGAGAGTTGGGGTGAGAGAATGTCATAAATTGTAGGGAGAATAAGATGTTTTAGGAGTTAAATAAAATGAGTAAGACAAGAGAACAAATGGGAACATCGGTGAAGGGGGCTAATGGAGAGGTAGTAGCAAGCTATGGTGATGTGAGAAGGAGATGGTGTGAGTATTTTGAAGGTTTGTTGAATGTATTAGATGATACACTGGCTTATATAGGGTGTTATGTTCGAGATGGTATGCGAAGTGAGAGCGTCAGGGAAAATGATTTGGTAAACAGAAACGAGGTAGTGAAAGCTTTGCGGAAGATGAAAGCCGGCAAGGCGGCGTGTTTGGAAGAAATTGCATTGGAATTTATTAGAAAAGGGGGTGACTGTGTTGAAGACTAGTTGGAAAGGATATTTAATATATAAATGACTCAGGAAGAGGTGCCTAAGGATTGGCGGAATGCATGCATAGTGCCAATGTACAAAAGCAAATGGGATAAAGGTGAGTGTTCAAATTACAGAGGTTGAAGTTGATGAGTATTCCTGGGAAATTATTTAGAAAGGTATTGATTGAGAGGTTAAAGGTATGTACCGAGTATCAGATTGGGGAAGAGCAGTGTGGTTTCAGTAGTGGTAGAGGATGTGTGTATCAGGTGTTTCCTTTGAGGAATGTATGTGAGAAATACTTAGAAAAAACAAATTGATTTGTATGTAGCATATATGGATGTGGAGGAGGCATATGATAGAGTTGATAGAGATGCTCTGTGGAAGATGTTGAGAATATAAGGGGTGGGTGGTAAGATGCTAAAAGTAGTGAAAAGTTGTCATCGAGGATGTAAGGCATATGTACGAGTAGGAAGAGAGGAAAGTGATTGGTTCTCATTTAATGTCGGTTTGCGGCAGGGGTGCATGATCTCCCAATGGATGTTTACTTTGTTTATGGATGGGGTTTTAGGAAGATGAATGCAAGACTTTTGGAGAGAGGGGCAAATATTCAGTCTGTTATGGATGAGAGGGCTTGAGGAGTGAGTCACTTACTGTCCGCTGATTTTACATAGCTGGTGGCTGATTTGAGTGAGAAACTGCAGAAGCTGGTGACTGAGTTTGGTAAAGTGTGTGGAAGAAGAAAGCAGAGAGTAAATGTGAATAAGAGCAAGGCTATTAGGTGCAGTAGGGTTGAGGGACAAGTCAACTGGGAGGTAAGTTTGAATAGAGAACAACTGGAGGAAGTGAAGCGTTTTAGATACCTGGGAGTGGATTTGACAGCGGATGGAAAAATGGAAGCGCAAGTGAGTCACAGGGTGAGAGAGGGGATGAAAGTTTTGGGAGCGGTGTAAAATGTACGGAAGGTGAGGACATAATCTCAGAAAACAAAAATGGGTGTGTTTGAGAGGAACAGTATTTCCAACAATGTCATATGGTTGCGAGGCGTGCACTATGGATAGGGTTGTGCGGAGGAGGTTGGGATGTGTTGGAAATGAGATGTTTGAGGACAATATATGGTTTAAGGTAGTTCGATCGAGTAAGTAATGAAAGGGTAAGAGAGATGTGTGGTAATAAAAATAGTGTGGCTGAGAAAGCAGAAGAGGGTGTTTTGAAATGGTTTGGTTACATGGAGAGAATGAGTGAGGAAACATTGACAAAGAGGATATATTTGTCAGAGGTGGAGGGAACGAGAAGTCAGAGACCAAATTGGAGGTGGAAGGATGGAGTTAAAAAGGTTTTGACCGACAGGGGCCTGAACATGCAGGAGGGTGAAAAGAGTGCAAGGAATAAAGTGAATTGAAACGATGTGGTATACCGGGGTCGACGTGCTGTCAATGGATTGAACCAGGGCATGTGAAGCGTCTGGGGTAAACCACGGAATGTATTTTGGGGCCTGGATGTGGTGCGGGAGCTGTGGTTTCGGTGCATTATACTTATGAGCAAAACACTGAGTGAGAAGGGAGGTGGCCTTTGTTGTTTTTCCTAACGCTACCTCGCGCGCATTCGGGGGGAAGAGGGTTGTCATCTCATATGTGGCGGGGTGGCGACGGGAATGAATAAATACAGCAAGTATGAATCATGTACATGTGTATATATGTATGTGTGTATGCATATAGATATATGTATACGTTGAAATATATAGGTATATATATATGCGTGTGTGGACGTGTATGTATATACATGTGTATGTGGGTGGGTTGGGCCATTTTTTCTTCTGTTTCCTTGCGCTACCTCCACGTATCCATGGGGATAGGGAAGAAAGAATACTTCCCACGTATCCCTCATGTGCCGTAGAAGGCGACTAAAGTGGACGGGAACGGGGACCTAAAAAACTATCCCTCCTTCTACTTAACTTTCTAAAAGGGGAAAAAGAAGGAGTCACGCGGGGAGTGCTCATCCTCCTCGAAGGCTCAGATTTGAGTGTCTAAATATGAGTGGATGTAACCAGTAACCATGAAGAGAAAAAAAGAAAGACAGGTAGTATGTTTGAGAAAAGGATCCTGGATTTTGGCTCTTAGTGGAAGGAAATTCAAAGGTAAAGGGGCAGAGTGGTTTGTGAAAGTTTCGGGAGAAAAGTCAGTGGTTGGTGAGAGGTAACGAGAAAGGGAAGCAGTAACACTAATCCCGAAACAGGAGTAGTGGAAGTATGTGATAGAGTGTAAGAAAGTAAACTCTAGATTGATATGGGTAAAACTGAAAGTTGGTGGAGAGAGATGGGTGATCACTGGTAACTATGCACTAAGGCATGTAAAGAAAGATCATAAGAGGCAAGTGTTTTGGGAGCAGCTGAGTGAGTGTATCAGTAGTTTTGATGCACGAGACCGACTTATAGTGATGGGTGATTTGAATGGTTGGATAAGTAATGTGGCAGTTGAGGGAATAATTGGTGTACATGGAGTATTCAGTGTTGTAAATGCAAATAGTGAAGAGCATGTAGATTTCTGTGCTAAAAACGGAGTGGTGATTGGGAATACCTGGATCAAAAAGAGAGATATACATAAGTATAGTATGTAAGTAGGAGAGATGGCCAGAGAGCGTTACTGAATTAGGTGTAAATTGATCGGCACATGAAGAGAGAGATTTTGGATATTAAAGTGATGAAAGGTGAACATTATATCTATCTATCTATCTATCTATCTACCTATCTATCTATCTATATATATATATATATATATATATATATATATATATATATATATATATATATATATATATATTTTTTTTTTTTTTCTTTTGCCGCTGTCTCCCAAGTTTACGAGGTAGCGCAAGGAAACAGACGAAAGAAATAGCCCAACCCAACCCAATACACATGTATATACATACACGTCCACACACGCAAATACACATACCCATACATCTCAATGTACACATATATATACACACACAGACATATACTTATATACACATGCACAAAATTCACACTATCTTCCTTTATCTATTCCCATCGCCACCTCGCCACACATGGAATAACATCCCCCTCCACCTTCGTGTGTGCGAGGGAGCGCTAGGAAAAGACAACAAAGGCCCCATTCTTTCACACTCAGTCTCTAGCTGTCATGCAATACACATCCAGGCCCCACATAACTTTCCATGGTTTACCCCAGACGATTCACATGCCCTGATTCAATCCATTGACAGCACGTCGACCCCGATATACCACATCGATCCAATTCACTCTATTCCTTGCTCGCCTTTCACCCTCCTGCATGTTCAGGCCCCGATCACTCAAAATCTTTTTCACTCCATCTTTCCACCTCCAAATTGGTCTCCCACATTTCCCCGTTCCCTCCAACTCCGACACATATATCCTCTTGGTCAATCTTTCCTCACTCATTCTCTCAATGTGCACAAACCATTTCAAAACACCTTCTGCTCTGTCGACCACGCTCTTCTTATTTCCACACATCTCTGTTCACGTTACATTACTTACTCGATCAAACCACCTCACACCACATATTGTCCTCAAACATCTCATTTCCAGCACATCCACCCTCCTGAGCAGATCTCTATCCATAGACCACGCCTCGCAACCATACAACATTGTTGGAACCACTATTCCTTCAAACATATCCATTTTTGCTTTCCAAGATAATGTTCTCAACTTCAACACATTCTTCAAGGCTCCCAGGATTTTCGCCCCCTCCCCACCCTATGATTCACTTCCGCTTCCATGGTTCACTCCGCTGCCAGATCTACTCCCAGATATCTAAAACACTTCACTTCCTCCAGTTTTTCTCCATTCAAACTTACCTCCCAATTGACTTGACCCTCAACCCTACTGTACCTAATAACCTTGCTCTTATTCACATTTACTCTTAACTTTCTTCTTTCACACACTTTACCAAACTCAGTCACCAGCTTCTGCAGTTTCTCACAAGAATCAGACAACAGCGCTGTATCACTGGCGAACAAGAACTAAGTCACTTCCCAAGTTCTCTCATCCCCAACACACTGCATACTTACCCTTCTTTCCAAAACTCTTCCATTCACCTCCCTAACAACCCCATCCATAAAAAAATTAAATAACTATGGAGACATTACACACCCCTGCCGCAAACCTACATTAACTGAGAACCAATCACTTTCCTCTCTTCCTACACGTACACATGCCTTGCATCCTCTATAAAAACTTTTCACTGCTTCTAACAACTTGCCTCACATACCATATATTCTTAGTACCTTCCACGGAGCATCTCTATCAACTCTATCATATGCTTTCTCAAAATTTATAAATGCTACATACAAATCCATTTGCTTTTCTAAGTGTTTCTCACATACATTCTTCAAAGCAAACACCTGATCCACACATCCTCTACCACTTCTGAAACCACACTGCTCTTCCCCAATCTGATGCTCTGTACATGCCTTCACCCTCTCAATCAATACCCTTCCACATAATTTACCAGGAATACTCTACAAACTTACACCTCTTCAATGTGAGCACTCACTCTTATCCCCTTTGCCTTTATACAATGGCACTATGTACGCATTCCGCCAATCCTCAGGCACCTCACCATGAATCATACATACATTAAATAACCTTACCAATCAGTCAACAATACAGTCACCCTCTTTTTTAATAAATTCCACTGCAATACCATCCAAACCTGCTGCATTGCCGGCTTTCATCTTCCGCAAAGCTTTTACTACCTCTTCTCTGTTTACCAAATTATTTTCCCTAACCCTCTCACTCTGCACACCACCTCGACCAAAACACCCTATATTTGCCACTCTATCATCAAATACATTCAACAAACCCTCAAAATTCTCACTCCATCTCCTTCTCACATCACCACTACTTGTTATCACCTCCCCATTAGCCCCTTTCACTGAAGTTCCCATTTGCTCTCTTGTCTTACGCACTTTATTTACCTCCTTCCAGAACATCGTTTTATTCTACCTAAAATTTAATGATACTCTCTCACCCCAACTCTCATTTGCCCTCTTTATCACCACTTGTACCTTTCTCTTGACCTCCTGTCTCTTTCTTTTATACATCTCCCACTCATTTGCATTTTTTTCCTGAAAAATCGGCCAAATGCCTCTCTCTTCCCTTTCACTAATAATCTTACTTCTTCATCCCACCACTCACTACCCTTTCTAATCAACCCACCTCCCACGCTTCTCATGCCACAAGCATCTTTTGCGCAAGCCATCTCTGCTTCCCTAAATACATCCCATTCCTCCCCCACTCCCCTTACGTCCTTTGTTCTCATCTTTTTCCACTCTGTACTCAGTCTTTCCTGGTACTTCCTAACACAAGTTTAATTCCCAAGTTCACTTACTCTCACCACTCTCTTCACCCCAACGTTATGTCTTCTTTTCTGAAAACCTCTACAAATCTTCACCTTTGTCTCCACAAGATAATGATCACACATCCCTCCAGTTGCACCTCTCAGCACATTAACATCCAAAAGGCTCTCTTTCGCGCGCCTGTCAATTAACACGTAATCCAATAACGCTCTCTGGCCATCTCTCCTACTTACATACGTATACTTATGTAGATCTCGCTTTTTAAACCAGGTATTCCCAATCACCAGTCCTTTTTCAGCACATAAATCTACAAGCTCTTCACCGTTTCCATTTACAACATTCAACACCCAATGTATACCAATTATTCCCTCAACTGCCACATTACTCACCTTTGCATTCAAATCACCCATCACTATAACCCGGTCTCGTGCATCAAAACCACTAACACACTCATTCAGCTGCTCCCAAAACACTTGCCTCTCATGATCTTTCTTCTCATGCCCAGGTGCATATGCACCAATAATCACCAATCTCTCTTCATCAACTTTCAGTTTTGCCCATATCAATCTAAAATTTACTTTCTTACATTCTATCACATACTCACACAACTTCTGTTTCAGGTGTAGTGCTACTCCTTCCCTTGCTCTTGTCCTCTCACTAACCCCTGACTTTACTCCCAAGACATTCCCAAACCACTCTTCCCCTTTACCCTTGAGCTTCGTTTCACTCAGAGCCAGAACATCCAGGTTCCTTTCCTCAAACATACTACCTATCTCTCCTTTTTTCACGTCTTGGTTACATCCACACATTTAGACACCCCAATCTAAGCCTACGAGGAGGATGAGCACTCCCCGCGTGACTTCTTCTTCTGTTTCCCATTTTAGAAAGTTAAAATACAATGAGGGGAGGATTTCTGGCCCCCCGTCCTGTCCCCTCTAGTCGCCCTCTACGACACGTGAGGAATGCGTGGGGAGAAATATATACATATATATATATATTTTTTTTCATACTATTCGCCATTTCCCGCGATAGCGAGGTAGCGTCAAGAACAGAGGACTGGGCCTCTGAGGGAATATCCTCACCTGGCCCTCTTCTCTGTTCCTTCTTTTGGGAAAAAAAAAAAACGAGAGGGGAGGATTTCCAGCCCCCCGCTCCCTTCCCTTTTAGTCGCCATCTACGACACGCAGGGAATACGTAGGAAGTATTCTTTCTCCACTATCCCCAGGGATAACATACACACATATATATATATATATATATATGATAGAGTTGATAGAGATGCTCTGTGGAAGGTATTAAGAATATATGGTGTGGGAGGCAAGTTGTTAGAAGCAGTGAAAAGTTTTTATCGAGGATGTAAGGCATGTGTACGTGTAGGAAGAGAGGAAAGTGATTGGTTCTCAGTGAATGTAGGTTTGCGGCAGGGATGTGTGATGTCTCCATGGTTGTTTAATTTGTTTATGGATGGGGTTGTAAGGGAGGTAAATGCAAGAGTCCTGGAAAGAGGGGCAAGTATGAAGTCTGTTGGGGATGAGAGAGCTTGGGAAGTGAGTCAGTTGTTGTTCGCTGATGATACAGCGCTGGTGGCTGATTCATGTGAGAAACTGCAGAAGCTGGTGACTGAGTTTGGTAAAGTGTGTGGAAGAAGAAAGTTGAGAGTAAATGTGAATAAGAGCAAGGTTATTAGGTACACTAGGGGTGAGGGTCAAGTCAATTGGGAGGTGCGTTTGAATGGAGAAAAACTGGAGGAAGTGAAGTGTTTTAGATATCTGGGAGTGGATCTGTCAGCGGATGGAACCATGGAAGCGGAAGTGGATCATAGGGTGGGGGAGGGGGCGAAAATTTTGGGAGCCTTGAAAAATGTGTTGAAGTCGAGAACATTATCTCGGAAAGCAAAAATGGGTATGTTTGAGGGAATAGTGGTTCCAACAATGTTGTATGGTTGCGAGGCGTGGGCTATGGATAGAGATGTGCGCAGGAGGATGGATGTGCTGGAAATGAGATGTTTGAGGACAATGTGTGGTGTGAGGTGGTTTGATCGAGTAAGTAACGTAAGGGTAAGAGAGATGTGTGGAAATAAAAAGAGCGTGGTTGAGAGAGCAGAAGAGGGTGTTTTGAAATGGTTTGGGCACATGGAGAGAATGAGTGAGGAGAGATTGACCAAGAGGATATATGTGTCGGAGGTGGAGGGAACGAGGAGAAGAGGGAGACCAAATTGGAGGTGGAAAGATGGAGTGAAAAAGATTTTGTGTGATCGGGGCCTGAACATGCAGGAGGGTGAAAGGAGGGCAAGAAATAGAGCGAATTGGAGTCATGTGGTTTACAGGGGTTGACGTGCTGTCAGTGGATTGAAGCAAGGCATGTGAAGCGTCTGGGGTAAACCATGGAAAGCTGTGTAGGTATGTATATTTGCGTGTGTGGACGTGTGTATGTACATGTGTATGGGGGGGGGGGTTGGGCCATTTCTTTCGTCTGTTTCCTTGCGCTACCTCGCAAACGCGGGAGACAGCGACAAAGTATAAAAAAAAAAAAAAAAAAAAAAAAAAAATATATATATATATATATATATATATATATATATATATATATATATATATTTATATATATATATATATATATATATATATATATATATATATATATATATATATATATATATATATATATATATATATATATATATATATATATATATATTTATATATTTATATATATATATATATATATATATATACATATATATATATATATATATATATATATATTATCCCTGGGGATAGGGGAGAAAGAATACTTCCCACGTATTCCCTGCGTGTCGTAGAAGGCGACTAAAAGGGGAGGGAGCGGGTGGCTGGAAATCCTCCCCTTTCTTGTTTTTTTCAATTTTCCAAAAGAAGGAACAGAGAAGGGGGTCAGGTGAGGATATTCTCTCTAAGGCCCAGTTCTCTGTTCTTAATGCTACCTCGCTAACGCGGGAAATGGCAAATAGTATGAAAAAAAAAAAAAAAAAAAAAAAAAAATATATATATATATATATATATATATATATATATATATATATATATATATATATATATATATATATATATATATATATATATATATATATATATATTTATTTATTTATTTATTATACTTTGACGCTGTCTCCCGCGTTAGCAAGGTACTGCAAGGAAACAGATGAAAGAATGGCCCAACTCACCCACATACACATACACGAGGTAGCGCTATGAAAAGGCATCAAAGGCCACATTCGTTCACACCCAGTCTCTAGCTGTCATGTGTAATGCACCGAAACCACAGCTCCCTTTCCATATCCAGGCCCCACAAAACTTTCCATGGTTTATCCCAGATGCTTCATGTGCCCTTGTTCAATCCTTTGACAGCATGTCGACCCTGGTATACTACATCATTCCAATTCACTCTATTCCTTGCACGCCTTTCAGCCTCATGTATGTTCAGGCCCCGATCACTCAAAATCTTTTTCACTCCATCCTTCCATTTCCACTTCTCCTCGTTCCCTCCACCTCTGACACATATATCCTCTTTGTCAGTCTTTCCTCACTCATTCTTTCCATGTGACCAAACTATTTCAATACACCCTCTTCTGCTATCTCAACCCCACTCTTTTTATTACCGCACATCTCTCTTACCCTTTCATTACTTACTCGATCAAACCACTTCACACCACATGTTGTCCTCAAACATATCATTTCCAACACATCCACCCTCCTCCACACAATCCTATCTATCGCCCATACCTTACAACCATGTAATGTTGTTGGAACCACTATTCCTTCAAACATACCATTTTTGCTCTCTGAGATGACGGTCTTGCCTTCCACACATTCTTCTATGCTCCCAGAACCTTTGCCCCCTCCCCCACCTTGTGACTCACTTCCGCTTCCATGGTTCCATCTGCTGCCAAATCCACTCCCAGATATCTAAAACACTTCACCTCCTTTAGTTTTTCTCCATTCAAATTTACCTCCCAATTGACTTGTCCCTCAACTCTGCTGAACCTAATAACTTGCTCTTATACTCATTTACTCTCAGCTTTCTTCTTTCACACACTTTACCAAACTCAGTCACGAGATTCTGCAGTTTCTCACCCGAATCAGCCACCAGCGCTGCATCATCAGCGATCACCAACTGACTCACTTCCCAAGCCCTCTCACCCAGTTATACATATACATATATATATATATATATATATATATATATATATATATATATATATATATATATATATATATATATATATATATATATATATATATTTTTTTTTTTTTTTTTATACTTTATCGCTGTCTCCCGCGTTTGCGAGGTAGCGCAAGGAAACAGACGAAAGAAATGGCCCAACCCCCCCCCCATACACATGTACATACACACGTCCACACACGCAAAAATACATACCTACACAGCTTTCCATGGTTTACCCCAGACGCTTCACATGCCTTGATTCACTCCACTGACAGCACGTCAACCCCTGTATACCACATCGCTCCAATTCACTCTATTCCTTGCCCTCCTTTCACCCTCCTGCATGTTCAGGCCCCGATCACACAAAATCTTTTTCACTCCATCTTTCCACCTCCAATTTGGTCTCGCTCTTCTCCTCGTTCCCTCCACCTCCAACACATATATCCTCTTGGTCAATCTTTCCTCACTCATTCTCTCCATGTGCCCAAACCATTTCAAAACACCCTCTTCTGCTCTCTCAACCACGCTCTTTTTATTTCCACACATCTCTCTTACCCTTACGTTACTTACTCGATCAAACCACCTCACACCACACATTGTCCTCAAACATATCATTTCCAGCACATCCATCCTCCTGCGCACAACTCTATCCATAGCCCACGCCTCGCAACCATACAACATTGTTGGAACCACTATTCCTTCAAACATACCCATTTTTGCTTTCCGAGATAATGTTCTCGACTTCCACACATTTTTCAAGGCCCCCAAAATTTTCGCCCCCTCCCCCACCCTATGATCCACTTCCGCTTCCATGGTTCCATCCGCTGACAGATCCACTCCCAGATATCTAAAACACTTCACTTCCTCCAGTTTTTCTCCATTCAAACTCACCTCCCAATTGACTTGACCCTCAACCCTACTGTACCTAATAACCTTGCTCTTATTCACATTTACTCTTAACTTTCTTCTTCCACACACTTTACCAAACTCAGTCACCAGCTTCTGCAGTTTCTCACATGAATCAGCCACCAGCGCTGTATCATCAGCGAACAACAACTGACTCACTTCCCAAGCTCTCTCATCCCCAACAGACTTCATACTTGCCCCTCTTTCCAGGACTCTTGCATTTACCTCCCTAACAACCCCATCCATAAACAAATTAAACAACCATGGAGACATCACACACCCCTGCCGCAAACCTACATTCACTGAGAACCAATCATTTTCCTCTCTTCCTACACGTACACATGCCTTACATCCTCGATAAAAACTTTTCACTGCTTCTAACAACTTGCCTCCCACACCATATATTCTTAATACCTTCCACAGAGCATCTCTATCAACTCTATCATATGCCTTCTCCAGATCCATAAATGCTACATAGAAATCCATTTGCTTTTCTAAGTATTTCTCACATACATTCTTCAAAGCAAACACCTGATCCACACATCCTCTACCACTTCTGAAACCGCACTGCTCTTCCCCAATCTGATGCTCTGTACATGCCTTCACCCTCTCAATCAATACCCTCCCATATAATTTACCAGGAATACTCAACAAACTTATACCTCTGTAATTTGAGCACTCACTCTTATCCCCTTTGCCTTTGTACAATGGCACTATGCACGCATTGCGCCAATCCTCAGGCGGGGGGCCAGAAATCCTCCACTCCTTGTATTAACTTTCTAAAATGGGAAACAGAAGAAGGAGTTACGCGGGGAGTGCTCATCCTCCTCGAAGGCTCAGAGTGGGGTGCCTAAATGTGTGTGGATGTAACCAAGATGTGAAAAAAGGAGAGATAGGTAGTATGTTTGAGGAAAGGAACCTGGATGTTTTGGCTCTGAGTGAAACGAAGCTCAAGGGTAAAGGGGAAGAGTGGTTTGGGAATGTCTGGGGAGTAAAGTAAGGGGTTAGTGAGAGGACAAGAGCAAGGGAAGGAGTAGCAATACTCCTGAAACAGGAGTTGTGGGAGTATGTGATAGAATGTAAGAAAGTAAATTCTCGATTAATATGGGTAAAACTGAAAGTTGATGGAGAGAGGTGAGTGATTATTGGTGCATATGCACCTGGGCATGAGAAGAAAGATCATGAGAGGCAAGTGTTTTGGGAGCAGCTGAATGAGTGTGTTAGTGGTTTTGATGCACGAGACCGGGTTATAGTGATGGGTAATTTGAATGCAAAGGTGAGTAATGTGGCAGTTGAGGGAATAATTGGTATACATTGGGTGTTCAGTGTTGTAAATGGAAATGGTGAAGAGCTTGTAGATTTATGTGCTGAAAAAGGACTGATGATTGGGAATACCTGGTTTAAAAAGCGAGATATACATAAGTTTACGTATGTAAGTAGGAGAGATGGCGAGAGAGCGTTATTGGATTACGTGTTAATTGACAGGCGCTCGAAAGAGAGACTTTTGGATGTTAATGTGCTGAGAGGTGCAACTGGAGGGATGTCTGATCATTATCTTGTGGAGGCTAAGGTGAAGATTTGTATGGGTTTTCAGAAAAGAAGAGTGAATGTTGGGGTGAAGAGGGTGGTGAGAGTAAGTGAGCTTGGGAAGTAGACCTGTGTGAGGAAGTACCAGGAGAGACTGAGTACAGAATGGAAAAAGGTGAGAACAATGGAAGTAAGGGGAGTGGGGGAGGAATGGGATGTATTTAGGGAATCAGTGATGGATTGCGCAAAAGATGCTTGTGGCATGAGAAGAGTGGGAGGTGGGTTGATTAGAAAGGGTAGTGAGTGGTGGGATGAAGAAGTAAGAGTATTAGTGAAAGAGAAGAGAGAGGCATTTAGACGATTTTTGCAGGGAAAAAATGCAATTGAGTGGGAGATGTATAAAAGAAAGAGACAAGAGGTCAAGAGAAAGGTGCAAGAAGTGAAAAAAAGGGCAAATGAGAGTTGGGGTGAGAGAGTATCATTAAATTTTTGGGAGAATAAAAAGATGTTCTGGAAGGAGGTAAATAAAGTGCGTAAGACAAGGGAGCAAATGGGAACTTCAGTGAAGGGCGCAAATGGGGAGGTGATAACAAGTAGTGGTGATGTGAGAAGGAGATGGAGTGAGGATTTTGAAGGTTTGTTGAATGTGTTTGATGATAGAGTGGCAGATATAGGGTGTTTTGGTCGAGGTGGTGTGCAATGTGAGAGGGTTAGGGAAAATGATTTGTTAAACAGAGAAGAGGTAGTGAAATCTTTGCGGAAGATGAAAGCCGGCAAGGCAGCAGGTTTGGATGGTATTGCAGTGGAATTTATTAAAAAAGGGGTTGACTGTATTGTTGACTGGTTGGTAAGGTTATTTAATGTATGTATGACTCATGGTGAGGTGCCATATATATATATATATATATATATATATATATATATATATATATATATATATATATATTATTATTTTTTTTTATTATACTTTGTCGCTGTCTCCCGCATTTGCGAGGTAGCGCAAGGAAACAGACGAAAGAAAAGGCCCAACCCCCCCCATACACATGTATATACATACGTCCACACACGCAAATATACATACCTATACAGCTTTCCATGGTTTACCCCAGACGCTTCACATGCCTTGATTCAATCCACTGACAGCACGTCAACCCCGGTATACCACATCGCTCCAATTCACTCTATTCCTTGCCCTCCTTTCACCCTCCTGCATGCTCAGGCCCCGATCACACAAAATCTTTTTCACTCCATCTTTCCACCTCCAATTTGGTCTCCCTCTTCTCCTTGTTCCCTCCACCTCCGACACATATATCCTCTTGGTCAATCTCTCCTCACTCATCCTCTCCATGTGCCCAAACCACTTTAAAACACCCTCTTCTGCTCTCTCAACCACGCTCTTTTTATTTCCACACATCTCTCTTACCCTTACGTTACTCACTCGATCAAACCACCTCACACCACACATTGTCCTCAAACATCTCATTTCCAGCACATCCATCCTCCTGCGCACAACTCTATCCATAGCCCACGCCTCGCAACCATACAACATTGTTGGAACCACTATTCCTTCAAACATACCCATTTTTGCTTTCCGAGATAATGTTCTCGACTTCCACACATTCTTCAAGGCCCCCAGGATTTTCGCCCCCTCCCCCACCCTATGATCCACTTCCGCTCCCATGGTTCCATCCGCTGCCAGATCCACTCCCAGATACCTACAACACTTCACTTCCTCCAGTTTTTCTCCATTCAAACTCACCTCCCAATTGACTTGACCCTCAACCCTACTGTACCTAATAACCTTGCTCTTATTCACATTTACTCTTAACTTTCTTCTTCCACACACTTTTCCAAACTCAGTCACCAGCTTCTGCAGTTTCTCACATGAATCAGCCACCAGCGCTGTATCATCAGCGAAGAACAACTGACTCACTTCCCAAGCTCTCTAATCCCCAACAGACTTCATACTTGCCCCTCTTTCCAAAACTCTTGCATTTACCTCCCTAACAACCCCATCCATAAACAAATTAAACAACCATGGAGACATCACACACCCCTGCCGCAAACCTACATTCACTGAAGACCAATCACTTTCCTCTCTTCCTACACGTACACATGCCTTACATCCTCGATAAAAACTTTTCACTGCTTCTAACAACTTTCCTCCCACACCATATATTCTTAATACCTTCCACAGGGGATCTCTATCAACTCTATCATATGCCTTCTCCAGATCCATAAATGCTACATACAAATCCATTTGCTTTTCTAAGTATTTCTCACATACATTCTTCAAAGCAAACACCTGATCCACATATCCTCTACCACTTCTGAAACCACACTGCTCTTCCCCAATCTGATGCTCTGTACATGCCTTCACCCTCTCAATCAATACCCTCCCATATAATTTACCAGGAATACTCAACAAACTTATACCTCTGTAATTTGAGCACTCACTCTTATCCCCTTTGCCTTTGTACTATGGCACTATGCACGCATTCCGCCAATCCTCAGGCACCTCACCATGAGTCATACATACATTAAATAACCTTACCAACCAGTCAACAATACAGTCACCCCCTTTTTTAATAAATTCCACTGCAATACCATCCAAACCTGCTGCCTTGCCGGCTTTCATCTTCCGCAAAGCTTTCACTACCTCTTCTCTGTTTACCAAATCATTTTCCCTAACCCACTCACTTTGCACACCACCTCGACCAAAACACCCTATATCTGCCACTCTATCATCAAACACATTCAACAAACCTTCAAAATACTCACTCCATCTCCTTCTCACATCACCACTGCTTGTTATCACCTCCCCACTTGCGCCCTTCACCGAAGTTCCCATTTGCTCCCTTGTCTTACGCACTTTATTTACCTCCTTCCAGAACATCTTTTTATTCTCCCTAAAATTTAATGATACTCTCTCACCCCAACTCTCATTTGCCCTTTTTTTCACCTCTTGCACCTTTCTCTTGACCTCCTGTCTCTTTCTTTTATACAACTCCCACTCAATTGTATCATTAACATTACTTTCATTTGACCTTTTGCTGCAATAATCACACATACACAATTCAACATTTTTTACTATTGATTGCAAAAACTGTCATTTCCCTATGGCATCCAAAATTTATTTCCCTCTACTCCATTAATTACTACACCTTGCATGTTTGCCCGAATTGAATGCCCCCAAACTGTGCAGTACTGGCATCTGTGAGGTGTCAGTAAATGCAAGTAAACAACCTGTACATTTACACTCATACATTTTTCCTGTATATTCCCCATAATTTGGGTATGTTATATGCAGAATAATATCATGATACATGGGGCAAGAGTTCATTATGTAATGTGGTAAATTTTATATCTATATATCTATATATAGTGAAATTGGAGAAAAATGTAGCTTAGACATTGAAGCTTATTGATACAGTGGTTAAATTGATGAGAACTGCCATTGACGTTTGTGTAAATAAATTATACATTTCCTTTTTTCCATAGCCAGAGGTTGAACCATTATGTGACATTCTTTTTTTCATTCATTTCAAGCTAGAAGTTTCAGTTTTCTAAATTGTTTCTTACATTTCTCATATGTATATATATATATGTGTGTGTGTGCGTGTATGTGCGTATGTATGTGTATGTGTGTGTATGTGTATATGTATATATATATGTATATTATCCCTGTGGATAGGGGTGAAAGAATACTTCCCACGTATTCCTCGCGTGTCGTAGAAAGCGACTAGAGGGGACGGGAGCGGGGGGCCAGAAATCCTCCCCTCCTTGTATTAACTTTCTAAAATGGGAAAGAGAAGAAGGAGTCACGCGGGGAGTGCTCATCCTCCTCGAAGGCTCAGACTGGGGTGCCTAAATGTGTGTGGATGTAACCAAGATGTGAAAAAAGGAGAGATAGGTAGTATGTTTGAGGAAAGGAACCTGGATGTTTTGGCTCTGAGTGAAACGAAGCTCAAGGGCAAAGGGGAAGAGTGGTTTGGGAATGTCTGGGGAGTAAAGTCAGGGGTTAGTGAGAGGACAAGAGCAAGGGAAGGAGTAGCAATACTCCTGAAACAGGAGTTGTAGGAGTATGTGATAGAGTGTAAGAAAGTAAATTCTCGATTAATATGGGTAAAACTGAAAGTTGATGGAGAGAGGTGGGTGATTATTGGTGCATATGCACCTGGGCATGAGAAGAAAGATCTAGAGAGGCAAGTGTTTTGGGAGCAGCTGAATGAGTGTGTTAGTGGTTTTGATGCACGAGACCGGGTCATAGTGATGGGTAATTTGAATGCAAAGGTGAGTAATGTGGCAGTTGAGGGAATAACTGGTATACATGGGGTGTTCAGTGTTGTAAATGGAAATGGTGAAGAGCTTGTACATTTATGTGCTGAAAAAGGACTGATGATTGGGAATACCTGGTTTAAAAAGCGAGATATACATAAGTATACTTATGTAAGTAGGAGAGAAGGCCAGAGAGCGTTATTGGATTACGTGATAATTGACAGGCGTGCGAAAGAGAGACTTTTGGATATTAATGTGCTGAGAGGTGCAACTGGAGGGATGTCTGATCATTATCTTGTGGAGGCTAAGGTGAAGATTTGTATGGGTTTTCAGAAAAGAAGAGTGAATGTTGGGGTGAAGAGGGTGGTGAGAGTAAGTGAGCTTGAGAAGGAGACCTGTGTGAGGAAGTACCAGGAGAGACTGAGTACAGAATGGAAAAAGGTGAGAACAATGGAAGTAAGGGGAGTGGGGGAGGAATGGGATGTATTTAGGGAATCAGTGATGGATTGCGCAAAAGATGCTTGTGGCATGAGAAGAGTGGGAGGTGGGTTGATTAGAAAGGGTATTGAGTGGTGGGATGAAGAAGTAAGAGTATTAGTGAAAGAGAAGAGAGAGGCATTTGGACGATTTTTGCAGGGAAAAAAAAAAAAATATATATATATATATATATATATATATATATATATCGAGGATGTAAGGCATGTGTACGTGTAGGAAGAGAGGAAAGTGATTGGTTCTCAGTGAATGTAGGTTTGCGGCAGGGGTGTGTGATGTCTCCATGGTTGTTTAATTTGTTTATGGATGGGGTTGTTAGGGAGGTAAATGCAAGAGTCCTGGAAAGAGGGGCAAGTATGAAGTCTGTTGGGGATGAGAGAGCTTGGGAAGTGAGTCAGTTGTTGTTCGCTGATGATACAGCGCTGGTGGCTGATTCATGTGAGAAACTGCAGAAGCTGGTGACTGAGTTTGGTAAAGTGTGTGGAAGAAGAAAGTTAAGAGTAAATGTGAATAAGAGCAAGGTTATTAGGTACAGTAGGGTTGAGGGTCAAGTCAATTGGGAGGTGAGTTTGAATGGAGAAAAACTGGAGGAAGTGAAGTGTTTTAGATATCTGGGAGTGGATCTGTCAGCGGATGGAACCATGGAAGCGGAAGTGAATCATAGGGTGGGGGAGGGGGCGAAAATTTTGGGAGCCTTGAAGAATGTGTGGAAGTCGAGAACATTATCTCGGAAAGCAAAAATGGGTATGTTTGAAGGAATAGTGGTTCCAACAATGCTGTATGGTTGCGAGGCGTGGGCTATGGATAGAGTTGTGCGCAGGAGGATGGATGTGCTGGAAATGAGATGTTTGAGGACAATGTGTGGTGTGAGGTGGTTTGATCGAGTAAGTAACGTAAGGGTAAGAGAGATGTGTGGAAATAAAAAGAGCGTGGTTGAGAGAGCAGAAGAGGGTGTTTTGAAATGGTTTGGGCACATGGAGAGAATGAGTGAGGAAAGATTGACCAAGAGGATATATGTGTCGGAGGTGGAGGGAACGAGGAGAAGAGGGAGACCAAATTGGAGGTGGAAAGATGGAGTGAAAAAGATTTTGTGTGATCGGGGCCTGAACATGCAGGAGGGTGAAAGGAGGGCAAGGAATAGAGTGAATTGGAGCGATGTGGTATACAGGGGTTGACGTGCTGTCAGTGGATTGAATCAAGGCATGTGAAGCGTCTGGGGTAAACCATGGAAAGCTGTGTAGGTATGTATATTTGCGTGTGTGGACGTGTGTATGTACATGTGTATGGGGGGGGGGGTTGGGCCATTTCTTTCGTCTGTTTCCTTGCGCTACCTCGCAAACGCGGGAGACAGCGACAAAGTATAAAAAAAAAAAAAAAAAAATATATATATATATATATATATATATATATATATATATATATATATATATATATATATATATATATATATATATATATATATATATATATATATATATATATATATATATATATATATATATATTCTCCGTTCCTTCTTTTGGAAAAAAAAACAAAAAAAAAAAAAAAAACGGAGAATTGGGCCAGGTGAGGGTATTCCCTCAAAGGCCCAGTCCTCTGTTCTTAACGCTACCTCGCTAATGCGGGAAATGGCGAATAGTTTGAAAAAAAAAGAAAAATATATATATATATATACATATATATATATATATATATATATATATATATATATATATATATATATATATATATATATATATATATATATATATATATATATATATATATATATATATATATATATATATATATATATATATAAGTTGTTAGAAGCAGTGAAAAGTTTTTATCGAGGATGTAAGGCATGTGTACGTGTAGGAAGAGAGGAAAGTGATTGGTTCTCAGTGAATGTTGTTTTGCGGCAGGGGTGTGTGATGTCTCCATGGTTGTTTAATTTGTTTATGGATGGGGTTGTTAGGGAGGTGAATGCAAGAGTTTTGGAAAGAGGGGCAAGTATGAAGTCTGTTGTGGATGAGAGAACTTGGGAAGTGAGTCAGTTGTTGTTCGCTGATGATATAGCGCTGGTGGCTGATTCATGTGAGAAACTGCAGAAGCTGGTGACTGAGTTTGGTAAAGTGTGTGAAAGAAGAAAGTTAAGAGTAAATGTGAATAAGAGCATGGTTATTAGGTACAGTAGGGTTGAGGGTCAAGTCAATTTGGAGGTAAGTTTGAATGGAGAAAAACGGGAGGAAGTAAAGTGTTTTAGATATCTGGGAGTGGATCTAGCAGAGGATGAAACCATGGAAGCGGAAGTGAATCATAGGGTGGGGGAGGGAGGGAAAATCCTGAGATCCTTGAAGAATGTGTGGAAGTCGAGAACATTATCTCGAAAAGCAAAAATGGGTATGTTTGAAGGAATAGTGGTTCCAACAATGTTGTATGGTTGCGAGGCGTGGGCTATGGATAGAGTTTGTGCGCAGGAGGGTGGATGTGCTGGAAATGAGATGTTTGAGGACAATGTGTGGTGTGAGGTGGTTTGATTGAGTAAATAATGTAAGGGTAAGAGAGATGTGTGGAAATAAAAAGCGCGTGGTTGAGAGAGCAGAAGAGGGTTTTTTGAAATGGTTTGGGCACTTGGAGAGATTGAGTGAGGAAAGATTGACCAAGTGGATATATGTGTCGGAGGTGGAGGGAACGAGGAGAAGAGGGAGACCAAATTGGAGGTGGAAAGATGGAGTGAAAAAGATTTTGTGTGATTGGGGACTGAACATGCAGGAGGGTGAAAGGAGGGCAAGGAATAGAGTGAATTGGATCGATATGATATACCGGTGTTGACGTGCTGTCAGTGGATTGAATCAGGGCATGTGAAGCGTCTGGGGTAAACCATGGAAAGCTGTGTAGGTATGTATATTTTCGTGTGTGGACGTGGATGTATATACATGTGTATGGGGTGGGTTGGGCCATTTCTTTCGTCTGTTTCCTTGCGCTACCTCGGAAACGCGGGAGACAGCGACAAAGCAAAAAAAAAAAAAATATATATATATATATATATATATATGTATATATATATATATATATATATATATATATATATATATATATATATATATATATATATATATATATATATATATATGTATGTATATATATATATATTATCCCTGGGGATATGGGATTAAGAATACTTCCCACGTACTCCCTGCGTGTCGTAGAAGGCGACTAAAAGGGGAGGGAGCGGGGGGCTGGAAATCCTCCCCTCTCGTTTTTTTTTAATTTTCCAAAAGAAGGAACAGAGGGGGCCAGGTGAGGATATTCCAAAAAAGGCCCAGTCCTCTGTTCTTAACGCTACCTCGCTAACGCGGGAAATGGTGAATAGTTTAAAAGAAAAAAAAAAAAAAATATATATATATATATATATATATATATATATATATATATATATATATATATATATATATATATATATATATATATATATATATATATATATATATATATATATATATATATATATATATATATATATATATATATATATATATATATTTATATATATGTATGTATTCATATATATATATATATATATATATATATATATATATATATATATATATATATATATATATATATATATATATATATATATATATATATATTATATATATATATATATATATATATATATTTTCTTTCTTTCAAACTGTTCACCATTTCCCGCATTAGCGAGGTAGCATTAAGAACAGAGGACTGGGCCTTTGAGGGAATACCCTCACCTGGCCCAATTCTCTGTTCCTTCTTTTGGAAAATTAAAAAAAAAAAAAAGAGAGTGGAGGATTTCCAGCCCCCCGCTCCCTCCCCTTTTAGTCGCCTTTTACGACACGCAGGGAATACGTGGGAAGTATTCTTTGTCCCCTATCCCCAGGGAAAATATATATATATGTATATATATATATATGTATTATGTATATTAGACCTAGGGATATGGGGGAAAGAATACTTCCCACGTATTCCCTGCGTGTCGTAAAAGGTGACTAAAAGGGGAGTTAGCGGGGGGGGGGGGTTGGAAATCCTCCCCTCTCATTTTTTTTTTTTTCCAAAAGAAGAATCAGAGAAGCGGGTCGGGTAAGAATATTCCCGTAGAGGCCTAGCCGTCTTTTCTTAACGCTACCTCGCTAACGCGGGAAATGGCGAATAGTGTGAAAGAAAAGAAAATATATATATATATATATATATATATATATATATATATATATATATATATATATATATATATATAAAGAAGTTATACTGAGAATCTTCGATGACCTGGACAAGAATTATGGCAACTTTAGTGGCTACTTGCGCTGGACATTTTTCAAAATGGCCTTAACAATTCTATTAGAAAAATAAGAGCTCGGACAAGGAGGAGAACTACTCGCAACCATAGCAGCGTTCTGAGGTGAAGATAGTAAGATGTGCAGAGTGGGTGGTGCTGGACGCGTCCGCTGGAGTTACCATGAGAGACATCGATAAGACGTCTGAAGGCAAGACCGATTTCAACGATGAAGGCCTGCACTGTGGCTGAGAGATTGACTTGAGGAGGCAGAAGTGATATTGTGACAGTGATTGTGTCAGCGTCGCGTCGCCTCGCCGCATTGTATCGAGACAGACTTCCCCAGAACTTTTAAAGGGGAAGTAAATGTTTATAGTTGTGTTACTGGAGTGATAGTTTTCATGCATGGTGTTTTCGACAAGAAAATAGTGAAGTTGGAGAAAAATGTAGCTTAGACATTGAAGCTTATTGATACAGTGGTGAAATTGATGAGAACTGCTATTTACGTTTGTGTGAATAAATTGTACATTTCCTTTTCCATAGCCAGAGGTTGAACCATTATGTGACATTCATTTTTTTCATTCATTTCAAGCTAAAAGTTTGTTTCTAAATTGTTTCTTACATTTTTCATATGTATATATATGTATGTGTGTGTGTGTGTGGGTATGTGCGTATGTGTGTGTATGTGTGTGTGTGTGTATATGTATATATATATGTATATTATCCCTGGGGATAGGGGTGAAAGAATACTTCCCACGTATTCCTCGCGTGTCGTAGAAAGCGACTAGAGGGGACGGGAGCGGGGGGCCGGAAATCCTCCCCTCCTTGTATTAACTTTCTAAAATGGGAAACAGAAGAAGGAGTCACGCGGGGAGTGATCATCCTCCTCGAAGGCTCAGAGTGGGGTGCCTAAATGTGTGTGGATGTAACCAAGATGTGAAAAAGGAGAGATAGGTAGTATGTTTGAGGAAAGGAACCTGGATGTTTTGGCTCTGAGTGAAACGAAGCTCAAGGGTAAAGGGGAAGAGTGGTTTGGAAATGTCTGGGGAGTGAAGTCAGGGGTTAGTGAGAGGACAAGAGCAAGGGAAGGAGTAGCAATACTCCTTAAACAGGAGTTGTGGGAGTATGTGATAGAATGTAAGAAAGTAAATTCTCGATTAATATGGGTAAAATTGAAAGTTGATGGAGAGAGGTGGGTGATTATTGGTGCATATGCACCTGGGCATGAGAAGAAAGATCATGAGAGGCAAGTGTTTTGGGAGCAGCTGAATGAGTGTGTTAGCGGTTTTGATGCACGAGACCGGGTTATAGTGATGGGTGATTTGAATGCAAAGGTGAGTAATGTGGCAGTTGAGGGAATAATTGGTATGCATGGGGTGTTCAGTGTTGTAAATGGAAATGGTGAAGAGCTTGTAGATTTATGTGCTGAAAAAGGACTGATGATTGGGAATACCTGGTTTAAAAAGCGAGATATACATAAGTATACTTATGTAAGTAGGAGAGATGGCCAGAGAGCGTTATTGGATTACGTGTTAATTGACAGGCGTGCGAAAGAGAGACTTTTGGATGTTAATGTGCTGAGAGGTGCAACTGGAGGGTTGTCTGATCATTATCTTGTGGAGGCTAAGGTGAAGATTAGTATGGGTTTTCAGAAAAGAGGAGTGAATGTTGGGGTGAAGAAGGTGGTGAGAATAAGTGAGCTTGGGAAGGAGACCTGTGTGGGGAAGTACCAGGAGAGACTGTGTACAGAATGGAAAAAGGTGAGAACAATGGAAGTAAGGGGAGTGGGGGAGGAATGGGATGTATTTAGGGAATCAGTGATGGATTGCGCAAAAGATGCTTGTGGCATGAGAAGAGTGGGAGGTGGGCTGTTTAGAAAGGGTAGTGAGTGGTGGGATGAAGAAGTAAGAGTATTAGTGAAAGAGAAGAGAGAGGCATTTGGACGATTTTTGCAGGGAAAAAATGCAATTGAGTGGGAGAAGTATAAAAGAAAGAGACAGGAGGTCAAGAGAAAGGTGCAAGAGGTGAAAAAAAGGGCAAATGAGAGTTGGGGTGAGAGAGTATCATTAGATTTTAGGGAGAATAAAAAGATGTTCTGGAAGGAGGTAAATAGGGTGCGTAAGACAAGGGAGCAAATGGGAACTTCAGTGAAGGGCGTAAATGGGGAGGTGATAACAAGTAGTGGTGATGTGAGAAGGAGATGGAGTGAGTATTTTGAAGGTTTGTTGAATGTGTCTGATGACAGAGTGGCAGATATAGGGTGTTTTGGTCGAGGTGGTGTGCAAAGTGAGAGGGTTAGGGAAAATGATTTGGTAAACAGAGAAGAGGTAGTAAAAGCTTTGCGGAAGATGAAAGCCGGCAAGGCAGCAGGTTTGGATGGTATTGCAGTGGAATTTATTAAAAAAGGGGGTGACTGTATTGTTGACTGGTTGGTAAGGTTATTTAATGTATGTATGACTCATGGTGAGGTGCCTGAGGATTGGCGGAATGCGTGCATAGTGCCATTGTACAAAGGCAAAGGGGATAAGAGTGAGTGCTCAAATTACAGAGGTATAAGTTTGTTGAGTATTCCTGGTAAATTATATGGGAGGGTATTGATTGAGAGGGTGAAGGCATGTACAGAGCATCAGATTGGGGAAGAGCAGTGCGGTTTCAGAAGTGGTAGAGGATGTGTGGATCAGGTGTTTGCTTTGAAGAATGTATGTGAGAAATACTTAGAAAAGCAAGTGGATTTGTATGTAGCATTTATGGATCTGGAGAAGGCATATGATAGAGTTGATAGAGATGCTCTGTGGAAGGTATTAAGAATATATGGTGTGGGAGGCAAGTTGTTAGAAGCAGTGAAAAGTTTTTATCGAGGATGTAAGGCATGTGTACGTGTAGGAAGAGAGGAAAGTGATTGGTTCTCAGTGAATGTAGGTTTGCGGCAGGGGTGTGTGATGTCTCCATGGTTGTTTAATTTGTTTATGGATGGGGTTGTTAGGGAGGTGAATGCAAGAGTCCTGGAAAGAGGGGCAAGTATGAAGTCTGTTGGGGATGAGAGAGCCTGGGAAGTGAGTCAGTTGTTGTTCGCTGATGATACAGCGCTGGTGGCTGATTCATGTGAGAAACTGCAGAAGCTGGTGACTGAGTTTGGTAAAGTGTGTGGAAGAAGAAAGTTAAGAGTAAATGTGAATAAGAGCAAGGTTATTAGGTACAGTAGGGTTGAGGGTCAAGTCAATTGGGAGGTAAGTTTGAATGGAGAAAAACTGGAGGAAGTGAAGTGTTTTAGATATCTGGGAGTGGATCTGTCAGCGGATGGAACCATGGAAGCGGAAGTGGATCATAGGGTGGGGGAGGGGGCGAAAATTTTGGGAGCCTTGAAAAATGTGTGGAAGTCGAGAACATTATCTCGGAAAGCAAAAATGGGTATGTTTGAAGGAATAGTGGTTCCAACAATGTTGTATGGTTGCGAGGCGTGGGCTATGGATAGAGTTGTGCGCAGGAGGATGGATGTGCTGGAAATGAGATGTTTGAGGACAATGTGTGGTGTGAGGTGGTTTGATCGAGTAAGTAACGTAAGGGTAAGAGAGATGTGTGGAAATAAAAAGAGCGTGGTTGAGAGAGCAGAAGAGGGTGTTTTGAAATGGTTTGGGCACATGGAGAGAATGAGTGAGGAAAGATTGACCAAGAGGATATATGTGTCGGAGGTGGAGGGAACGAGGAGAAGAGGGAGACCAAATTGGAGGTGGAAAGATGGAGTGAAAAAGATTTTGTGTGATCGGGGCCTGAACATGCAGGAGGGTGTAAGGAGGGCAAGGAATAGAGTGAATTGGAGCGATGTGGTATACAGGGGTTGACGTGAGGCGTCTGGGGTGGACCATGGAAAGCTGTGTAGGTATGTATACACGTGTGTGGACATGTGTATGTACATGTGTATGGGGGGGGGGGTTGGGCCATTTCTTTCGTCTGTTTCCTTGCGCTACCTCGCAGACGCGGGAGACAGCGACAAAGTATAAAAAAAAAAAAAAAAAAAAATATATATATATATATATATATATATATATATATATATATATATATATATATATATATATATATATATACATATATATATATTCTTTTTATTATACTTTGTCGCTGTCTCCTTCATTACCGAGGTAACGCAAGGAAACAGAAGAAAGGATGGCCCAACCCACCCACACATATTTGTATTTACATACACGTTCACACACGCACATATGCATACCATTACATCTCAGCGTATATATATGGCTACACACACAGACATATACATATATACACATATGCATGATTCATACTGTCAGCCCTTATTGATTTCCATCGCCACCTCGCCTTACATGAAATGATATCACCCTCCCCCGCATCTGCGAGAGGTAGCACTGGCAAAAGACAACAAAGGCCACATTCGTACACACTCAGTCTCTAGCTGTCATGTGTAATGCAACAAAACCAAAGCTCCCTTTCTACATCCAGGCACCAGAGAACTTTCCATGGTTTACCCTAGACACTTCAAATGCCCTGGTTCCATACATTGACAACTCGCCGACCCCGGTATACCACTTCGTTCCAATTCACTCTATTCCTTGCACGCCGTTCATCCTCCTGTATATTCAGCCCTGATCACTCAAAATCTTTTTCTCTTTCCTCACCAATTCTCTTCATACGACTAAAACATTTCAAAACACCCTCTTGTGTTCTGTCAACCAGTCTATTTATAAACACACATCTCTCTTACCCTATTATTACTTACTCGATCAAACCACCTCACACCACATATTGTCCTCAAACATCTCATTATCAGCACATCCACCCTCCTCCGCACAACTCTATCCATAGCCCAAGCCTCGCAACCATATAACATTTTTAGAACCACTTTTCCTTCAAACATACCCATTTTTGCTTTCCGAGATAATGTTCTTGGCTTCCATATATTCTTCAACGCTCCCAGAACTTTCGCCCCCTCCCCCACCCTATGATTCACTTCCACTTCCATTGTTACAACCGCTGCCAAATCCACTCCCAGATATCTAAAACACTTTACTTCCTACAGTTTTTCTCCATTCAAACATACCTCCCAATTGACTTGACACTCAACTCTACTGTACCTAATAACCTTGCCCTTATTCACATATCCTCTCAGCTTTCTTCTTTCACAAACTTTACCACACTCAGTCACCAGCTTCTGCAGTTTCTCACATGAATCAGCCACCAGCGCTGTATCATCAGCGAACAACTGACTCACTTACCAGGCTGTCTCATCCACAATAGACTTCATACTTACCCCTCTTTCCGAAACTCTTGCATTCACCTCCTTAACAACCCCATCCATAAAAAAAATTAAACAACCATGGAGACATCACACACACATGCCGCAAACATACATTCACTGAGAACCAATCGCTTTACTCTCTTCCTACACGTACACATGCCTTACATCCTCGATAAAAACTTTTCACTGCTACTAACAACTTGCCTCCCACACCATATTTTGTTAATATCTTCCACAGA
Organism: Panulirus ornatus; assembly: GCF_036320965.1. Classification (NCBI taxonomy): domain Eukaryota; kingdom Metazoa; phylum Arthropoda; class Malacostraca; order Decapoda; family Palinuridae; genus Panulirus; species Panulirus ornatus. The sequence continues at coordinate 53,422,123 of NC_092238.1, read as the reverse complement.
GCATCTCTATCAACTCTATCATATGCCTTCTTCAGATCCATAAATGCTACATACAAATCCATTTCCTTTTCTAAGTATTTCTTAAATACATTCTTCAAAGCAAACACCAGAACCACACATCCTCTACCACTTCTGAAACCACATTGCTCTTCCCCTATCTGATGCTCTGTATATGCCCTCACCCTCTCAGTCAATACCCTCCCATATAATTTACCAGGAATACTCAACAGACTTATACCTCTATAAACTGAGAACTCACTTTTATCCACTTTGCCTTTGTACAATGGCACTATGCAAGCATTCCGCCAATCCTCAGGCACCTCATCATGAATCATACATACATTAAATAACCTTACCAACCAGTCAAATATACAGTCACCCCATCTTTTAATATATTCCACTGCAATACCATCCAAACCCGCTGCCTTGCCGGCTTTCATCTTCCGCAAAGCTTTTACTACTCCGTCTCTGTTTACCAAATCATTTTCCCTAACCCTCTCACTTTGCACACCACCTCTACCAAAAGACCCTACATCTGCCACTCTATCATCAAATACATTCAACAAACTTTCAAAATACTCAATCCATCTCCTCATATCACCACTACTTGTTATCATCTCCCCATTAGCTCCCTTCACTTAAGTTCCCATTAGTTCCCTTTTCTTACGCACTTTATTTACCTCCTTTCAAAACATATTTTTATTCTCCCTAAAATTTAATGATACTCTCTCACGCCCTTTTTTTCACCTCTTCCACCTTTCTTTTGACCTCTTGCCTCTTTCTTTTATGCATCTTCCAGTCATTTGCAATATTTCCCTGCAAAAATCTTCCAAATACCTCTTTCTTCTCTTTCACTAATAATCTTACTTTTTCATCCCACCAATCACTACCCTTTCTAACCTGCCCACCTCCCATGCTTCTCATGCCACAGGCATCTTTTGCGGAAGCCATCACTGCTTCCCTAAATACATCCCCCACCCCCCACTCGCTTTACGTCCTTTGTTCTCACCATTTTCCATTCTTTACTCAGTCTCTCCTGGTACTTCCTCACACAAGTCCCCTTCCCAAGCTCACTTACACTCACCACTCTTTTCACCCCAACATTCTCTCTTCTTTTCTGAAAACCCCTACAAATTTTCACCTTCGCCTCCACAAGATAATGATCAGACATCCCTCCAGTTGCACCTCTCAGCACATTATCATCCAAAAGTCTCCCTTTGGCGCACCTATCAATTAACACGTAATCCAATAACTCTCTCCGACAATCTCTCCTACTTATATACGTATACATATGTATAACTCTCCTTTTAAACCAGGTATTCCCAAGCACCAGTCCTTTTTCAGCACAAAAATCTACAAGCTCTTCACCATTTCCATTTAAAACACTGAACACAACATGTACAATAATGTACAGAGCATGAGATTGGGGAAGAGCAATGTTGTTTCAGAAGTGGTACAGGATGTGTTGATCAGGTGTTTGCTTTGAAGAATGTATGTGAGAAATATTTAAGAAAATAAATGGATTTGTATGTAGCATTTATGCATCTGGAGAAGGCATATGATAGAGTTGATAGAGGTGCTCTGTGGAAAGTATTAAGAATATATGGTGTGGGAGGCAAGGTGTTAGAAGCAGTGAAAAGCTTTTTATCGACGAAGTAATTCATGTATACATGTAGGAAGGGAGTAAACTGATTGTTTCTCAGTGAACGTAGGTTTGCGGCAGGGATGTGTGATGTCTCCAAGGATGTTTAATTTGTTAATGGATGGGGTTGTTAGGGAGGTGAATGCAAGAGTTTTCGAAAGAGGTGCAAGTATGCAGTCTGCTGTGAATGAGTGAGCTTGGGAAGTGAGTCAGTTGTTGTTCGCTGATGATACAGCGCTGGTGGCAGATTCGTGTGAGAAACTGCAGTACTGGTGACTGAGTTTGGTAAAGTGTGTGAAAGAAGAAAGCTGAGAGTATATGTGGATAAGAGCAAGGTTATTAGGTACAATAGGCTTCACGGACAAGTCAATTGGGAGGTAAGTTTGAATGGAGAAAAACTGGAGGAAGTGAAGTGTTTTAGATATCTTGTAGTGGATTTGCCAGCGGATGGAAACATGGAAGCGGAAGTGAATCATAGGGTGGGGGAGGGGGCGAAAGTTCTGGGAGTGTTGACGAATGTGTGGAAGTCGAGAACTTTATCTCGAAAAGCAAAAATGGGTATGATTCAAGGAAAAGTGGTTCCAACAATGTTATGTGGTAGCGATGAGTAGGCTATGGATAGAGTTGTGCGGAGGAGAGTGGATGACCTGGATATGAGATGTTTTAGGACAATATGTGGCGTGAGGTGGTTTGGTAGAGCAAGTAATAATGGGGTAAGAGAGAGGTGTGGTAATAAAAAGAGTGTGGTTGAGAGAGCAGAGGAGAGTATGTTGAAATGGTTAGGTCACATGGAGAGAATGAGTGAGGAAAGATTGACCAAGAGGATGTATGTGTCAGAGGTGGAGGGCACGAGAAGTGGGAGACCAAATTTGAGGTTGAAAGATGGAGTAAAAAAGATTTTGAGTGATCAGTGTATGAACATGCAGGAGGGTGAGAGGCATGCAAGGAATAGAGAGAATTGGAGGGATGTGGTATACTGGGGTCGACGTGCTGTCAATGGATTGAACCAGGGCATGTGAAGCATCTGGGGTGATCCTTTGGAAGTTCTCTGGGCCCTGGATGTCGTGGGGGAGCTGTGGTTTCGGTGCATTATTAAATGACAGCTAGATAATGGATGTGAACGAAAGTAGCCTTTGTTGTCGTTTCCTAGCGCTACTTCGCGCACATTGGGGGGGAGGGGGTGATATACATATATATATATATATATATATATATATATATATATATATATATATATATATATATATATATATATATATATATATATATATATATATATATATATTTATTTAATTATTTTGCTTTGTCGTTGTCTCCCGCGATAGCGAGGTAGCGCAAGGAAACGGACGAAGGAATGGCCCAACCCACCCACATGAACATGTATATACAAACACGTCCAAACACACAAATATACATACATATACATCTCTATGTATACATATATATACACAAAAAGACATATACAAACATACACACTTACTTAATTCATACTGTCTGCCTTTATTCATTCTCATCGACACCTCGCCACACATGGAATAACAACCTCCTCTCGCATCATTTGAGCGAGGTAGCACTAGGAAAAGACAACAAAGACCCCATTCGTTCACAGTCAGCCTCTAGCTGTCATATAATACTGCACCGAAACCACAGCTCCCTTTCCGCATCCAGGCCCCACAGAACTTTCCATGGTTTACCCCACACGCTTCAAATGCCCTGGTTTAATCCATTGACAGCACGTCGACCCCGGAATACCACATCGTTGCAATTCACTCTATACCTTGCACGCATTTCACCCTCCTGAATGTTCAGGCCCCGATCATTCAAAATCTTTCTCACTCCATCTTTTCACCTCCAATTTGGTCTCCTACTTCTCCTCGTTCCCCACACCTCTGACATATACATCCTCTTGGTCAATCTTTCCTCACTCATTCTCTCCACGTGACCAAACCATTTCAAAACACCCTCTTCTGCCCTCTCAACCACACTCTTTTTATTACCACACATCTCTCTCACCAAATTATTACTTAATCGATCAAACCACCTCACACCACATATTGTCCTCAAACATCTCATTTCCAGCACATCCACACTCCTGCGCACAACTCTATCCATAGCCCACTCCTCGCAAACATACAACATTGTTGGAACCACTATTCCTTTAAATATACCCACTTTTTTTTCCGAGATAATGTTCTCGACTTCCACACATTCTTCAAGGCTTCCAGAAATTTCGCCCCTTCCCCCACCTTATGATTCAATTCCGCTTCCATGGTTCCATCCGCTGCCAAATCCACTCCCAAATATCTAAAACACTTCTCTTCCTCCAGATTTTCTCCATTCAAACTTACCTCCCAGTTGACTTGACCCTCAAAACTACTGTACCTAATAACCTTGCTCTTATTCACATTTACTCTCAACTTTCTTCTTTCATTCACGTTACCAAACACAGTCACCAGATTCTGCAGTTTCTCACATGAATTAGCCACCAGCGCTTTATCATCAGCAAACAACAACTGACTCACTTCCCAAGCTAACTCATCCACAACAAAGTGCATACTTGCCTCTCTTTCCAAAACTCTTGCATTCACCTCCTTAAGGACCCCATCCATAAACAAATTAAACAACAATGGACACATCACACACCCCTGCCACTTGATCCACACATCCTCTACCACTTCTGAAACCACACTGCTCTTCCCAAATTTGATGCTCTGTACATGCCTTCACCCTCTCAGTCATTACACTCCTATATAATTTACCAGGAATACTCAACAAACATATACCTCTGTAATTTGAGCACTCACTCTTATCACCTTTGCCTTTCACTGCAAGGCAAAGGGTATATGCAAGCATTCCGCCAATCCTCATTCACCTCATCATGAATCATACATATATTAAATAACCTTACCAACCAGTCAACAATACAGTCACCCCCTTTTTTTTATAGATTCCACTTCAATACCATCCAAACACTCTGCCTTGCCGGCTTTCATCTTCCGCAAACCTTTTACTACCTCTTTTCTGTTTACCAAATCATTTTCCCTAACTCTCTCACTTTGCACCACCACCTCGACCAAAACACCCTATATCTGCCACTCTATCATCAAACACATTCAACTAACCTTCAAAATACTCACTGTATCTCATTCTCACATCACCACCACTTGATATCACCTCCCCATTTGCCCCCTTCACGGAAGTTCTTACGCACTTTATTTCCCTCCCTCCAAAACATCTTTTTATTCTCCCTAAAATTTAATGATACTCTCTCACCCCAACTCTCATTTGCCCTCTTTTTCACCTCTTGCACCTTTCTCTTGACCTCCTGCCTCTTTCTTTTATATATCTCCCACTCATTTGCATTATTTCCCTTCAGAAATCGTCAAAATCCCTCTCTCTTCTCTTTCACGAATAATCTTACTTCTTCATCCCAACACTCACTAACCTTTCTAACCTGCCCACCTCCCACGCTTCTCAAGCCACAAGCATCTCTTGCACAAGCCATCACTGCTTCCCTAAATACATCCCATTCCTCCCCCACTCCCCTTACATCCTTTGTTCTCACCTTTTTCCATTCTTTACTCAGTCTCTCCTGGTACTTCCTCACACAAGTCTCCTTCCCAAGCTCACTTACTCTCACCACTCTCTTACCCCCAAACATTCACTCTTCCTTTCTGAAAAACCCCTACGAATCTTCACCTTCGCCTCCACAAGATAATGATTAGAAATCCCTCCAGTAGCACCTCTCAGTACATTAACATCCAAAGTTCTCTTTCGAGCGCCTATCAATTAACATGTAATCCAATAACGCTCTCTGGCCATCTCTCCTTCTTATATACGTATACTTATGTATATCTCTCTTTTTAAACCAGGTATTCCCAATCACCAGTCCTTTTTCAGCACACAAATCTACAAGCTCTTCACCATTTCCATTTATAACAGTGAACACCCCATGTATACCAATTATTCCCTCAACTGCCACATTACTCAACTTTGCATTCAAATCACCCATCACTATAACCCGGTCTTGTGCATCAAAACCACTAACACACTCATTCAGCTGCTCCCAAAACACTTGCCTCCCATGATCTTTCTTCTCATGCCCAGGTGCATATGCACCAATAATCACCCATCTCTGTCCACCAACTTTCAGTTTTACCCATATCAATCTAGAATTTACTTTCTTACATTCTATCACATAATCCCACAACTACTGTTTCAGGAGTAGTTCTACTCCTTCCCTTGCTCTTGTCCTCTCCCTAACTCCTGACTTTACTCCCAATACATTCCCAAACCACTCTTCCCTTTTACCCTTGAGCTTCGTTTCACTCAGAGCCAAAACATCTAGGTTCCTCTCCTCAAACATACTACCTATATCTCCTTTTTTCTCATCTTGGTTACATCCGCACACATTTAGACACCCCAATCTGAGCCTTTAAGAAGGATGAGCAATCTCCGCGTGACACCTTCTGTTTCTCCTTTATATATCTATATATCTATCTATCTATATATATATATATATATATATATATATATATATATATATATATATATATATATATATATATATATATATATATATATATATATATTTTTTTTTTTTTTTTCTTTTATACTTTGTCGCTGTCTCCCGCGTTTGCGAGGTAGCGCAAGGAAACAGACGAAAGAAATGGCCCAACCCCCCCCCATACACATGTACATACACACGTCCACACACGCAAATATACATACCTACACAACTTTCCATGGTTTACCCCAGACGCTTCACATGCCTTGATTCAATCCACTGACAGCACGTCAACCCCTGTATACCACATCGCTCCAATTCACTCTATTCCTTGCCCTCCTTTCACCCTTCTGCATGTTCAGGCCCCGATCACACAAAATCCTTTTCACTCCATCTTTCCACCTCCAAATTGGTCTCCCTCTTCTCCTCGTTCCCTCCACCTCCGACACATATATCCTCTTGATCAATCTTTCCTCACTCATTCTCTCCATGTGTCCAAACCATTTCAAAACACCCTCTTCTGCTCTCCCAACCACGCTCTTTTTATTTCCACACATCTCTCTTACCCTTACGTTACTTACTCGATCAAACCACCTCACACCACACATTGTCCTCAAACACCTCACTTCCAGCACATCCATCCTCCTGCGCACAACTCTATCCATAGCCCACGCCTCGCAACCATACAACATTGCTGGAACCACTATTCCTTCAAACATACCCATTTTTGCTTTCCGGGATAATGTTCTCGACTTCCACACATTTTTCAAGGCTCCCAAAATTTTCGCCCCCTCCCCCACCCTATGATCCACTTCCGCTTCCATGGTTCCATCCGCTGACAGATCCACTCCCAGATATCTAAAACACTTCACTTCCTCCAGTTTTTCACCATTCAAACTCACCTCCCAATTGACTTGACCCTCAACCCTACTGTACCTAATAACCTTGCTCTTATTGACATTTACTCTTAACTTTCTTCTTCCACACACTTTACCAAACTCCGTCACCAGCTTCTGCAGTTTCTCACATGAATCCGCCACCAGCGCTGTATCATCAGCAAACAACAACTGACTCACTTCCCAAGCTCTCTTATCCCCAACAGACTTCATACTTGCCCCTCTTTCCAAAACTCTTGCATTTACCTCCCTAACAACCCCATAAATAAACAAATTAAACACCCATGGAGACATCACACACCCCTGCCGCAAACCTACATTCACTGAGAACCAATCACTTTCCTCTCTTCCTACACGTACACATGCCTTACATCCTCGATAAAAACTTTTCACTGCTTCTAACAACTTGCCTCCCACACCATATATTCTTAATACCTTCCACAGAGCATCTCTATCAACTCTATCATATGCCTTCTCCAGATCCATAAATGCTACATACAAATCCATTTGCTTTTCTAAGTATTTCTCACATACATTCTTCAAAGCAAACACCTGATCCACACATCCTCTACCACTTCTGAAACCGCACTGCTCTTCCCCAATCTGATGCTCTGTACATGCCTTCACCCTCTCAATCAATACCCTCCCATATAATTTACCAGGAATACTCAACAAACTTATACCTCTGTAATTTGAGCACTCACTCTTATCCCCTTTGCCTTTGTACAATGGCACTATGCAAGCATTCCGCCAATCCTCAGGCACCTCACCATGAGTCATACATACATTAAATAACCTTACCAACCAGTCAACAATACAGTCACCCCCTTTTTTAATAAATTCCACTGCAATACCATCCAAACCTGCTGCCTTGCCGGCTTTCATCTTCCGCAAAGCTTTTACTACCTCTTCTCTGTTTACCAAATCATTTTCCCTAACCCTCTCACTTTGCACACCACCTCGACCCAAACACCCTATATCTGCCACTCTGTCATCAGACACATTCAACAAACCTTCAAAATACTCATTCCATCTCCTTCTCACATCACCACTACTTGTTATCACCTCCCCATTTACGCCCTTCACTGAAGTTCCCATTTGCTCCCTTGTCTTACGCACCCTATTTACCTCCTTCCAGAACATCTTTTTATTCTCCCTAAAATCTAATGATACTCTCTCACCCCAACTCTCATTTGCCCTTTTTTTCACCTCTTGCACCTTTCTCTTGACCTCCTGTCTCTTTCTTTTATACTTCTCCCACTCAATTGCATTTTTTCCCTGCAAAAATCGTCCAAATGCCTCTCTCTTCTCTTTCACTAATACTCTTACTTCTTCATCCCACCACTCACTACCCTTTCTAAACAGCCCACCTCCCACTCTTCTCATGCCACAAGCATCTTTTGCGCAATCCATCACTGATTCCCTAAATACATCCCATTCCTCCCCCACTCCCCTTACTTCCATTGTTCTCACCTTTTTCCATTCTGTACACAGTCTCTCCTGATACTTCTTCACACAGGTCTCCTTCCCAAGCTCACTCACTCTCACCACCCTCTTCACCCCAACATTCACTCTTCTTTTCTGAAAACCCATACTAATCTTCACCTTAGCCTCCACAAGATAATGATCAGACATCCCTCCAGTTGCACCTCTCAGCACATTGACATCCAAAAGTCTCTCTTTCGCACGCCTGTCCATTAACACGTAATCCAATAACGCTCTCTGGCCATCTCTCCTACTTACATAAGTATACTTATGTATATCTCGCTTTTTAAACCAGGTATTCCCAATCATCAGTCCTTTTTCAGCACATAAATCTACAAGCTCTTCACCATTTCCATTTACAACACTGAACACCCCATGCATACCAATCACTCCCTCAACTGCCACATTACTCACCTTTGCATTCAAATCACCCATCACTATAACCCGGTCTCGTGCATCAAAACCGCTAACACACTCGTTTAGCTGCTCCCAAAACACTTGCCTCTCTAGATCTTTCTTCTCATGCCCAGGTGCATATGCACCAACAATCACCCACCTCTCTCCATCAACTTTCAATTTTACCCATATTAATCGAGAATTTACTTTCTTACATTCTATGACATACTCCCACAACTCCTGTTTCAGGAGTATTGCTACTCCTTCCCTTGCTCTTGTCCTCTCACTAACCCCTGACTTCACTCCCCAGACATTTCCAAACCACTCTTCCCCTTTACCCTTGAGCTTCGTTTCACTCAGAGCCAAAACATCCAGGTTCCTTTCCTCAAACATACTACCTATCTCTCCTTTTTTCACATCTTGGTTACATCCACACGCATTTAGGCACCCCACTCTGAGCCTTCGAGGAGGATGAGCACTCCCCGCGTGACTCCTTCTTCTGTTTCCCATTTTAGAAAGTTAATACAAGGAGGGGAGGATTTCCGGCCCCCCGCTCCCGTCCCCTCTAGTCGCTTTCTACGACACGCGAGGAATACGTGGGAAGTATTCTTTCACCCCTATCCCCAGGGATAATATACATATATATACACACACACACACACACACACACACACACACGCACACACACACACACACACACACATACATATATATACATATGAAAATATACATATATATATATATATATATATAAATATATATATATATATATATATATATATATATATATATATATATATATATATATATATATATATATATATATATATATATATATATATATATATATATTCTCATCTTGGTTACATCCACACTCATTTAAACACCCCAATCTGAGCCTTTAAGAAGGATGAGCACTCTCCGCGTGACTCCTTCTGTTTCTCCTTTATATATCTATCAATCTATCTATCTATCTATCTATCTATATATATATATATATATATATATATATATATATATATATATATATATATATATATATATATATATATAGGTATATAGGTATATAGATATAAGTTAGTTGAGCGTTAATAGAAAATATATGGGAGGGTGTTCATTGAGAGGGTGAAGGCATGTACAGAGCATCAGATTGGGGAAGAGCAGTGTGGTTTAAGAAGTTGTAAGGATGCGTGGATTAGGTGTTTGCATTGAAGAATATATGTGATAAATACTTAGAAAAGCAAATGGATTTGTATGTAGCATTTATGGATGGGGAGAAGGCATATGATAGAGCTGATAGCGATGCTCTGTGGAAGTTATTAAGAATATATGGTGAGGAAGGCAAGTTGTTAGAAGCAGTGAAAAGTTTTTATCGAGGATGTAAGTCATTTGTGCGTGTAGGAAGAGAGGAAAGTGATTGGTTTTCAGTGAATGTAGGTTTCTGACAGTGATTTGTGATGTCTCCTTGGTTGTTTTTATTTATGTATGGATAGGGTTCTTAGGGAGGTGAATGGAAGAGTTTTGTAAAGAGGGTCAAGTATGCAGTCTCTTGTGGATGAGAGAGCTTGGTAAATGAGTCAGTTGTTGTTCGCTGATGATATAGCGATGGTGGCTGATTCAAGGGAGAAAATTCAGAAGCTGGTGACTGAGTTTGGTAAAGTGTGTCTGGTAGGTTGTGATGGAAAAGACAAAAAAAATAACAAGAAAGGGGGGGAAAAAAAGGGCCGGGAGAAGGGGCTAGGGGGGGGGGGAGGGGCGGAAAAAGGGGAGTAAGGGAGATAGGGAAGAGGGAGGAGGGGGGGAGAGGGAGAGAGGGAGAAGATGAGAGGGAAAGAGGGGAAAGGAGGAAGGGGAGGAGAAAAGGGGGGAGGAAGGGGAAGGGGGAGGGAGGTGAAGGAGGGGGGGGGGGGGGGGGGGAAGAGAAGAGTGTGGAAAGATGAGAAGGGGGAGAGGAGGAGGAGGAGGGGGAGACGGGGGAAAGGAGAGGAGGGAGTGAAAGAAGGAAGGAAGAAGAAGGAAAGGGAGAAGAGAGTGAAGAGAGGGAGAAGAAGAAGGGGGGGGGGAGGAGGGAAAGGAGAGGAGGGGAAGAGAAAAGAAGAGGGGGGGGGGTGAGGGGAGACAAAGAGAGGGAAGGAATAGGAGGAGGGAGGAAAAGGAAAGAAGAAAGCTAAGAGTTAATGTGAATATGAGCAAGATTATTAGGTAAAGTAGGGTTAAAAGACATGTCAGTTAGGAGGTAAGTATAAATGGAGAACGACTGGAGGAAGTAAAGTGTTTTAGATATCTTGGATTGGATTTGGAAGCGGATTGAACCATGGAATCGGAAGTGAATCTTAGGGTGGAGGAGGGGGCAAAAGTTGTGCGAGCGTTGACGAATGTACATATATATATATATATATATATATATATATATATATATATATATATATATGTGTGTGTGTGTGTGTGTGTGTGTGTGTGTGATAGAATGTAAGAAAGTAAATTCTCTATTAATATGGGTAAAACTGAAAGTTGATGGAGAGAGATGGGTAATTATTGGTGCATATGCACCGGGGCATGAGAAGAAAATCATGAGAGGCAAGTGTTTTGGGAGCAGCTGAATGAGTGTGTTAGTGGTTTTGATGCACGAGACCAGGTTATAGTGATGGGTGATTTGAATGCAAAGGTGCGTAATGTGGCAGTTGAGGGAATAATTGGTATACATGGGGTATTCAGTGTTGTAAATGGAAATGGTGAAGAGCTTGTAGATTTCTGTAATGAAAAAGTACTGGTGATTGGGAATACCTGGTTTAAAGAGCGAGATGTACATAAGTATACGCATTTAAGTAGGAGAGATGGCCAGAGAGCGTTATTGGATTACGTGTTAATTGACAGGCGCGCGAAAGAGAGCCTTTTGGATGTTAATGTGCTGAGAGGTGCAACTGGAGGGATGTCTGATCATCATCTTGTGTAGGCTAAGGTGAAGATTTGTATGGGTTTTCAGAAAAGAAGAGTGAATGTTGGGGTGAAGAGGGTGGTGAGAGTAAGTGAGCTTGGGAAGGAGACTTGTGTGAGGAAGTACCAGGAGAGACTGAGTACAGAATGGAAAAAGGTGAGAACAATGGAAGTAAGTGGAGTGGAGGAGGAATGGGATGTATTTAGGGAATCAGTGATGGATTGCGCAAAAGATGCTTGTGGCATGAGAAGAGTGGGAGGTGGGTTGATTAGAAAGGGTAGTGAGTGGTGGGATGAAGAAGTAAGATTATTAGTGAAAGAGAAGAGAGAGGCATTTGGACGATTTTTGCAGGGAAAAAATGCAATTGAGTGGGAGATGTATAAAAGAAAGAGACAGGAGATCAAGAGAAACGTGCAAGAGATGAAAAAGAGGGCAAATGAGAGTTGGGGTGAGAGAGTATCATTAGATTTTAGGGAGAATAAAAAGATGTTCTGGAAGGAGGTAAATAAAGTGCGTAAGACAAGGGAGCAAATGGGAACTTCAGTGAAGGGCGCAAATGGGGAGGTGATAACAAGTAGTGGTGATGTGAGAAGATGGAGTAAGTATTTCGAAGGTTTGTTGAATGTGTTTGATGATAGAGTGGCAGATATAGGGTATTTTGGTCGATGTGGTGTGCAAAGTGAGAGGGTTAGGGAAAATGATTTGGTAAACAGAGAAGAGGTAGTAAAAGCTTTGCGGAAGATGAAAGCCAGCAAGGCAGCAGGTTTGGATGGTATTGCAATGGAATTTATTGAAAAAGGGGGTGACTGCATTGTTGACTGGTTGGCAAGGTTATTCAATGTATGTATGATTGATGGTGAGGTGCCAGAGGATTGGCGGAATGCTTGCATAGTGCCATTGTACAAAGGGAAAGGGGACAAGAGTGAGTGGTCAAATTACAGAGGTATAAGTTTGTTGAGTATTCCTGGTAAATTATATAGGAGGGTATTGATTGAGAGAGTGAAGGCATGTACAGAGCATCAGATTGGGAAAGAGCAGTGTGATTTCAGAAGTGGTAGAGGATGTGTGGATCAGGTGTTTGCTTTGAAGATTGTATGTGACAAATACTTAGAAATGCAAATGGATTTGTATGTAGCATTTATGGATCTGGAGAAGGCATATGATAGAGTTGATAGAGATGCTCTGTAGTAGGTATTAAGAATATATGGTGTAGGCGGCAGGTTGTTAGAAGCAGTGAAAAGTTTTTATTGAGGATATAAGGCATGTGTACGTGTAGGAAGAGAGGACAGTAATTGGTTATCAGTGAATGTAGGTTTGCGGCAGGGGTGTGTGATGTCTCCATGGCGTTTAATTTGCTTATGGATGGGGTTGCTAGGGAGGTGAATCAAGAGTTATGGAAAGAGGGGCAAGTATGCAGTCTGTTATGGATCACAGCTTGGGAAATGAGTCAATTGTTCGCTGATGATAGAGCGCTGGTGGCTGATTCATGTGAGAAACTGCAGAAGCTGGTGACTGAGTTTGGTAAAGTGTGTGAAAGAAGAAAGTTAATAGTAAGCGTGAATAAGAGCAAGGTTATTAGGCACAGTAGTTTTAAGGGTCAAGTGAACTGGGAGGTAGTTTGAATGAAGAGAAATTGGATGAAGTAAAGTGTTTTAGATATCTGGGAGTGGATCTGGCAGCGGATGGAACCATGGAAGTGGAAGTGAATCATAGGGTGGGGGAGGGGGCGAATATCCCGGGAGCTTTGAAAAATGTTTGGAAGTCGAGAAAATTATCTCCGAAAGCAAAAATGGGTATGTTTGAAGGAATAGTGGTTCCAACAATGTTGTATGGTTGCGAGGCGTGGGCGATGGATAGAGTTGTCCGCAGTAGGTTGGATGTGCTGAAGATGACATGTTTGAGGGCAATATGTGGTGTGAGGTGGTTTGATCGAGTAAGTAATGTAAGGGTAAGAGAGATGTGTGGAAATAAAAAAAAAGCGTGGTTGAGAGAGTAGAAGAAGGTGTTTCGAAATGGTTTGGGCACATGAAGAGAATGAGTGAGGAAAGACTGACCAAGAGGATATATGTGTCGGAGGTGGATGGAACGAGGAGAAGTGGGAGACCAAATTGGAGGTGGAAAGATGAAGTGAAAAAGATTTTGAGTGATCGGGGCCTGAACATGCAGGAGGGTGAAAGGCGGCAAGGAATAGAGTAAATTGGATCGATGTGGTATACCGGGGTCGACGGTCAGTCAATGGATTAAATCAGGGCATATGAAGCGTCTGGGTAAACCATGGAAAGTTGTGTGGGGCCTGGATGAGGAATGGGAGCTGTGATTTCGGGCATTATTACATGACAGCTAGAGACTGACTGTGAATGAATGGGGCCTTTGTTGTCATTTCCTAGTGCTACCTTGGACACATGAGACGGGAGGAGAATGTTATTCCATGTGTGGCGAGGTGGCGATGGGAATAAATATAGACAGGTAGTATGAATTATGTGCATGTGTATGTGTGTATATGTCTGTGTGTGTATATATATATGTGTACATTGAGATGTATAGGTAGGTATATTTGCGTGTGTGGACGTGTATGTATATACATGTGTATGGGGATGGGTTGGGCCATTTCTTTCGTCTGTTTCCGTGCGCTACCTCGGAAACGCGGGAGACAGTAACAAAGCAAAATAAAATGAATAGATGAATATATATTTTAACTCTCTAAAAGGGGAAACAGAAGAAGGAGTCATGCAGGGAGTGCTCATCCTCCTCGAAGGATCAGATTGGGGTGTCTAAATGTGTGTGGATATAACCAAGATGAGAATAAAGGAGAGATAGGTGGTATGTTTGAGGAAAGGAACCTGGATGTTTTGGCTCTGAGTGAAATGCAGCTCAAGGGTAAAGGGGAGGAGAGGCTTGGGAATGTTTTGGGTGTAAAGTCAGGGGTTGTTGAGAGTACAAGAGGAAGGGAAGAAGTAGCACTACTCCTGAAACTGGAGTGGTGGGAGTATGTGACAGTGTAAGAAAGTAAATTCTAGATTGATATGGGTAAAACTGAAAATGGATAGAGAGAGATGTGTGATTATTGTTGCATATGCACCTGGGCATGAGAAGAAAGATCATGAGAGGCAAGTGTTTTGGGAGCAGCTGAGTGAGTGTGTTTGTAGTTTTGGTGCAAGAGACCGGGTTATAGTGATGGGTGATTTGAATGCAAAGGTGAGTATTGTGGCAGTTGAGGGAATAATTGGTGTACATGGGGTGTTCAGTGTTGTAAATGGAAATAGTGAAGAACTTATACATTTATGTGCTGAAAATGGACTGGTGATTGGGAATACCTGGTTTAAAAAGCGAGATATACATAAGTATATGTATGTACGTAGGAGAGATCGCCAGAGAGCATTATTGGAGTGAATGTTAATTGATAGGCGTGTGAAAGAGAGACTTTTGGATGTTAATGTGCTGAGAGGTGCAACTGGAGGGATGTCTGATCATTATCTTGTGGAGGTGAAGGTGAAGATTTGTAGAGGTTTTCAGAAAAGAAGAGAGAATGTTGTGATGAAGAGAGTGGTGAGAGTAAGTGAGCTTGGGAAGGAGACTTGTATGAGGAAGTACCAGGAAAGACTGAGTGCAGAATGGAAAAAGGTGAGAGAAAAGGACGTAAGGTGAGTGGAGGAGGAATGGCTTGCGCCAAAGTTGCTTGTGGCATGAAATGAGATGTTTGAGGACAGTATGTGGTGTGAGGTGGTTTGA